>NC_045746.1:24145300-24151022 GCF_008692095.1 Etheostoma spectabile | reverse complement strand
GCCGAGCCAAGCCGAGGCGAGCCGAGGCAAGCTGTTACCAGCAGTGGAAAAACGCCATAATTATGCTGAACCCTGATGCTACAGCATACAATGGTGTGTTGGACAACAGTGTGCTTCTAACTGTAAGTAAAGTAGTGATTTTTTGTTTCTCCCTGGCTCCTGCCTCTCCATCACCACACGTTCCTTTCACTCTGCCTCAGAGTAATTATAAACAGTTCATTCATAACACATTCGCGGTACCTTTCAGGCCACTGCACCCCATCAGCTGCATGTTACTTCAATCAATGTTAAAATCAGTTCATAGCTTTCACAGGAACGGGAGGGGTCGAGGGTCAAACTGAACTCAATACAGTTTAATTAAAATTGGATGGATGTGTGTATATGAAGAAGTATGATCTATGGCAGTACAATTTTCATTTAAGTGTGTGTATAGAAGTGTATCATGAAAGGAAGTAGATGTAGATAGATATTACATGAGGTCTTTTATCACATGCAGTACGTGTGTGTGTGTGTGTGTGTGTGTGTCTGTATCAATGAGTATAGCACTAGAAGCTCTTTTTTATTTTGAGAGGAGGCCAGCGTGGAGCGGATGGGTAGCGTGAACTCCAACGAGACTGCCCTCCTCTGGTCAGTGGGGGGACTATGATCTGGTAAAGGGTCAACGGGTAAGGTCTTTATTGCACCATAGCTCAAAATGACCATTACAAGATATCTGCAGATGCTTGATAGGTTTATTGATCAATACAAACAACTCAGTGGGTACCTTCAAACTGCCTTGTGTGGTTTATTGTCCATGTTGGATTGAAAATAAAACTGCTGCCTTGAAACCTCATTATAATAGGCTAGATGCTCTTGTTGGAATTCTGCTTTAATTGGATTGATTAGTCGATACACATTAAAATAAAAAAACAACAATCAGACCACATCATCTATAATTTTAATTAGTGCTGTCAAACGATTAATATATTTAATAGGGATTAATCACATTAACGTCATCGTTAACTCGCAATTAATCACATTTTTTATTCTAAATGTCCCTTGATTTCTTTTTGTCCCAGTAGTTTTTCTCTCTTTAATGCTCTTATCAAGATGGAAAAGTGGATCGGTTTGTTTTGTGCAAATGTTATTTTATTGAAAACAACATTGGCATAAAGCCTACTGTAGTGTTCAATTTCACACGTAACATTCACACTTGAAGCAAATAATCTCACACAATGTCACACTGTCAATCAAAGGGTGAAAAACATACTTTGACAAGGGGGGGAATCAGCTGTGTGCTTGGTCATCAGGTGTATTTCAGACTGGACGTGCTGCGATGATAGCTCAGTTCACAACGACCAAACACACAGATCACTTTGGTCTCGGATATGGAACATTTGGCAACTTTAAAAAAGGAAACTTTCCATTTAGAATCGTATTGGCGTCTATTTCAACGTCTCACGCTCGCCATCCACTCCAAACGTGACGTTACTACTCTTTGGCCGGATCACAAGCCCAAACGGCGTGTGTGGCCGTGTCTGGTGTTTTGCTTCCGGTCTAGATCCGGTGGGTGTTGTAGTTTTTCTAATGTTACTAGTTGTTGCAATAGCATGTGTTAAACAATTACAAAGTTTGCTAGGCCAAAAAGAACATTAATCTTGGGATTAAAACATTGACGCAGTTAAAATGGGTTTGCGTTAACGTCGTTAATAACGCATTTAACTGACAGCACTAATTTTAACAATATGTTATTGTCAGTGGGTATTCTTTTTGAAATGTTTTAATCAATTTACCCACCAAAGAATCCTCAAAATAGAAATCAAAATGCATGGGGCTGTGAGATCCCAAAACCTGGTACGTCTTTGCACGTATTCGCTACTTAACAACAACAACAACAACAACAACAACATCATTGGTAGCTGTTTGGACTCAAAAGTGGGACTCAGGCCCAGAGTAAGGTTACATTAAGTTTACTAGATTTAAAGATTGGCTGTCAATGAACCCTGCCCTTGTCAAACTAATGAAATAAATTCTAAATTAAACAAATGGCATTGTATATTCAAAAATGTGTTCCCATTGACCTTTTAACTCATCTTCTCCTAATCAAATGGGCTACTAACAAACAAAAGGTCATCTTTAGTTTGATAGTTAATGCAAAAGAGTGTATGTCTAAATATTTCTCAGTGTTCAAGAGTCTTTCAAGTGAAAAAATGTATGTACTGTATACTGTCAGTTCTTCAGTAATGTGTGGATGTGCAAATCCAAAAATTAAAATCAACCAAACCAAGTAACCCATTGCTTAGGCACACATATATACATTCACACATATACATACACACATACTGTATATATGTGTGAGCAGTCACACCAACCCAGGTGTCACCCATCAGTCCTAATAACAAGTCACTCTCCAGATCCTAAGTGCCGTCACACCTGAACAGTTTAGCGGTGATTTATACAGTGTTATTATTATTATTATTATTATTATTATTTGAACCCAAGGTAGGGTCTCAACTTCATCCAAAAGCCAATTTCAAAAAACATTTTGGAAGTATTCAAGTGTGTCTGTGCCCAAATTGAATATATGCAAAGTGAAATATTTTACTTGAAGGCCATAGTTGCTCAATTCACAACATTAACCAGATGGAAGACTTGCAGTGATTTAGTGATTTAGAGTCCCATGTGTTAATTCGCTCATTCGGTAATTTACTCAGGTGGTAAGAGTCACCCAATTCAATCTTCTTTAAGTACATTTGACCACCAGTGCACAGACAAAAAAAACTATAATAATATAATATTGCATATTTTCAATTATGAGACATGTAAATTAAAATGCTTTTGTTGGATGTCTTCACAGGTGAGGTTCACACTGAATGCCAAGTGACAGAAAAAGGGAGGCTAGGAAGGAGTAGAGGTGGAAATTTAGGGGAGTGGTGCATTCATTTACTCTGCAGAGCGCTTGTTTTAAATACCATGTGATGTGATTGGTGCTGCATACAACATAATTTCCCCATGGGGACAAGAAACATGAACAAACGAATTGTACTATGTTTTTTTACACAGAACATGAAAAACCAATTTGCCTTGATCAGTGTTTTTGTTTGTTACAAATATGAACATAGATTTAATAATCTGTATCTTTTTTTCTCCGGAAGAACAATGATTTAAGAAATATCAGTGATACGTATCAACATTTATTGAATTCATTGTACATGTTGGCAGACGATACAGGCACATATTCATGTAAGCAGAGAACACAACAGTCATCTCCTGTGGTTGTTCTGTGTCCGGGTCCAACCAAAACCCTAACACTATCCAAACAAACAATCCGAGGGCGCAGTAATAATCTGAGAGCAGAAGATTTGCATTTGCACAGAAGCAGCCTGAGTCCGACAAGAAAGTTTTGAGCACAAGCAGAGCATTGACTAATTGAGTGTGAGAGCAAGGTTTTGAGCGAAATCATCACAAAATCTGAAGACAGTCAAGGCCAAATCATTTTCCAGCACACACAGAAGGCTGAAAGTATATCAGAAATCTGAAACATCAACAACAGACATCTTTAGACATCATTCCCTTTAAAATGAAGATGGTGTCTCTCAACATCCCTAGGGGAAATCCAGCATAGGAGAACGTTCAATCCACCCACACACACTCATTTTAACATGATAATTCCTTGAATGAATTTAACCAGTTCACAACACTTTGTTTGAGATGTCAGTGTTAATCTTTCCTCAGCTTAAGACATCGATGTCCCTCCAGGCACCTTCATTTGACCGTGCACCTCTCCTGTTCAGTGTTTGATTTATAATCTCCTCTTCTTATCAGCCCGCTGCCACGACGTGAGGTCCTGCCATCCCTTCACCATGTCTCGCTGTGTATTGTGTTCTGGTAGCGTATAACTGATATGTCTCAGCTCCACTTGTACTTGGCAAGTGAAGTCTTTTTCTGATTGCTGGTTCCTCAGAGGAGCTCTACCGTGGCGAAACATCAAAGATTGTGAGTCAGAACAAGCTATTTTTTTCCTTTTCAATAGGATGCAATTTTCAAGCAATTTTCAGCTGGGAACAATTGGAATTGAAGTGAATAGGAACACATTGCTGAATATACATTCATTGTCAATTGCCTTGGAATTTTAACAATGAAGCAGTGCTGCTTGTTCCAATTTGAAAAAAATCTTAATGTCATGACATGAATGACATTAGAGGAAGGTAATGACATGGAATAAACCAAAAGTCAAAAAAAAAATAGGATACAAAACTAGTTATACCTCTCAGCCACGTGTAAGATACCATATCCCATGTATATATACCTCTCAGGTACGTGTAAGATACCATATCCAATGTATGTATACCTCTCAGCCACGTGTAAGATACCATATCCCATGTATATATACCTCTCAGGTACGTGTAAGATACCATATCCAACGTATGCATACCTCTCAGCCAGATGTAAGATACAATATCCATTGTATGTAACTAAGTAACATTATCACTGCATGTAGTTTACATTACAGTTGCCTATTTACACATCCAGATGACATAGAGCAACGTAGATTCTAAATTCTCCGCTAGTCCTAGCCTATTGGAGTTCTGTTCACATAATGTATATATAAACAGCTGGAGTTGTATACTAGAGTTGTCTATGGGCCAGATGGCGAGAGCTGTAAGACTCAACCACAAGTCTATGGGTGGATCCCAAGTCTCTCATCTTCTTGCTTGGAGTGGAAGTTGTTCTGTGTCACCTTAATGAAGGCTGTCTCAAAGCTCTCATTGCTTCCCAGAGAAGCGAGGATGGAGGAGAGATCACTGAGGAGCTATGATTGAGGATGCACGAGAGCAGCCTTCCCGGAAGCCGAGCAGCTGAAAGCCGTTGCATTTTTCCAACTGATGGATTTATGTGACGCTTCAGAGGAAAGGATGTCTCCTCCCTCTAAAAACACACTTCCTTGGTTCCTCTCTCCTTGCACGCTTCCTTGGTGAGAGTCAATGAAGGGAAGCAAGGATGCAATTTACCGAACTGGGACGTACCCTATATCTAGAAAGAGACCCAAAGAAGAAGGCTCAGTATGCTCACTGGAACTCAAGACCACAAAGTCATTGGATTTACTGTTGGTATTAACAACACAGCTTAATACAGGTTTAAATTATCTGAACTGCATGTTAAATAAATTATACTATTCCAAAAATCTGCTGTATACTTTGTAAATTGAGATACTGCTTTTTGAAGTCCTAAATGTTGCTTTCAGAAATACCTGAGATGTTAGATGCTGTCCGCGGTGCTGTTTGATGTTCAGATCAGGGCCAGGTTGAAAGAGTTACCATAGAGACTAATAGGAAGGAAAAAAAAAAGAAACTCAATTGAGGCTGAAAGAGAGCATCTAACCCATCTCTCTCTCTGAATCTTTACTTTATCACTCCCCCACTCATTCCTTCTTTTATGTCATCCAGTTTTCTTTGCTCTAGTCATCTTCCCAGCCAGACCCAAAGCACTCCCTGACCCATAAATGTCTCATCTTCTCTGCTGCAATGAGTTTGGTACATTTTCCAGGGTCTTAGATCTTTTGTTGAAAACTGTTATGAGTAGCCCTCTACAGCCTTGAATCGCTATATATTTACTCCTCCAGTTTCAGTGTTCAGTTCAATGTTATATACATGTATGTGAACAGTATATTTTAGGGCTGGGACGACATGATTTTGTCCAAATTCGATTCTGACACGATACATGGGTGCCGATTCGATTTGGA
>NC_045746.1:24145176-24145290 GCF_008692095.1 Etheostoma spectabile | reverse complement strand
ATTTTCTATTCCTTCTTAAACAAAAACAATAGTCAAAGAACATACTTCTAGAGAATATATATCATGGGACATTTCTAAAAACTAATTGTTTTCTAAGAAGAACCAACTGCCACT
>NC_045746.1:24132938-24145166 GCF_008692095.1 Etheostoma spectabile | reverse complement strand
GAAAGCCATGATGTCTCTCTCTCTCATGGGTGGGCCAAATTCTCTGGGCTGGCAAAGAGAAACGGGAGGTAACATTGCCCCTGATGACCTCATAAGGGGCAAGATTCCAGATCGGCCCATCTGAGCTTTCATTTTCTCAAAAGCAGAGCAGGATACCAAGGGCTCGGTTTCCACCTATCACCATTTCTAGCCACCGGGGGACCATAGGCAGGCTGGGGGAACTCATTAATGTAAAAAAAAAAAAAAAACTCAAAGGGAAATTTTCATGCCATAGGACCTTTAATAATTAATATTTTATGTGGTATTTGGCCTTTGGCCTATCCAACCTCTGTGGGGTCGTTGTCAAGATGATATATACCGCTCTATTCTGTTGTAATGTCGTTATGGTCGTTGGAGGCCAAGCCTGAGCGATCATTGTTGGCGTTAAAGCCAAATGTCTAGCCCTTTGGCGACATATTTAGACATGCTTGGCGTGACTCTTGGCGTCACATTAAACGTACATTTAACTGACATGCAGCACGAGAAGGGGACAGTTAGGTTTGGGATAAGATTGTAGGTGGGGTTACAAAATGGACGTTTTAGTAACACAAGGACACAAACTTCTCCTGGGTGAAAGTTCTGTGTTGTTGGACCATGCAGACGCTAAAGGGTGATTTTTGCGTCGGTATCTGACCTGCGTTAGTATTTTACGAGTTGTGAGTGAGAACGAGTCAGTTTGGTCTTGCAACCTGTAGGGTGGACCAGTATCTGTCGTGGTGCATTGCATTTTTGAACACCTTTAACCCTCGGATTGTCTTTCCATTAACCATGAAAAAAAACTGTTTGCATATAGGTGCTTTTTTTGATATTTTTTCCAAAGTAATTTGACATTTTTAATGTTTTTTGAGCGCTTATTTTTAAGGCCCATTTTTTGTGATAAAAAAAACTGAAAACGGCTCAAATTTGACCCAAAGACAACAGTTGCCCTCTGATTTTAACCTTCCCCAAAATACATGTCTCATCCATCAGACTTTTTCTATCTGGTTTCCTTCTTCTCTCTCCCCATGTCGTCCCTCTCACTTTGCCTCAGCCTGTCTATCAGCCATTTCTCACAATCAAAAATATCTTTTCTCCCTTCCCTCTAACTCTCTGGGTCTACCCCGGTCCCTTTATTTCAGTTATTCCCTTTTCTCCCGCTGTCTATCTATCTCACTGAGTCTCTCTCTACCGTGGCCTGATTTCCACTCCACTTTGTCTACCAACGATAGAAACAAAGAACAGCATGTTTTCTTTGTGTTTTTATTCTTCGCTATGGCACCATAACACATCCAAAGAATACATAAATATATCTTTGTCAAGATCACAACAAAGAAAACAACATTCATACTCTGAAAGAAGAAAAAAAAGAGGTGGAGCACATGTACTTCACAGTCATCTGTTTTTAGTGGCACACATTGTCAATAGCTGCTAGAGCTACAGTGGCAGGAGCCTGTCTTCTCAGAGAGTATGTGACAAGACTAACAATCAAATTTCGCAATGGTTTACTCAGATAAAAATAGCCAGGATACTGTATGTGCTGAGGAAAAAACACAGAGAGCGTTTGGAGTGTTAGTTATAGAAAGAAGAAGCAGAGCTACACGGATAAACGTCATGCCTTTGTGAGGTGACATGAGGAGTGAGGTCGCGGTGAAACCTTTAGCACTTGGTGATGGAATCAATGTGGCAAACAATTTTTTTTTTAAATGACATGGAAATCATAGTTAATGTGGATCGGTAATAAGGTCAGCAAATAGTTACATGTAGAAGTACCTAGAATGGACAAACCACACATAACGACATACTGAACGTACTGATATTTTAGTCCCACCTGGTAGAAATGTGCACAGTTTAGACAACTGAGTGGAAACGGAAGCATCTCAATGGGCGAGACTACTATAATGAGTTTACTTTGATTGCAGTGGCTTTGCTGGACAACCAGAGATGGCAAAAGTACTTTCTTCCTGTACTCAAGTAGAAGTAAAGATACTTGTGTTAAAAATATTCTGGTAAAAGTAGAAGTACTGATTTAACTTCTTTACTCAAGTAAAAGTTACAAAGTACAGGCTTTTAAAGTATAAAAGTTAAATCAGCCATGCGAATGACAACCGTATTTTAGAATGCAAGCTGAGAAACTTCAGTGGACAAAAATGGAAAAAAGGCTCTCTATAGCCCATTGGCTACATTTTAAATGGATATCTGCCAATAGGCCTAAAACATCCCATACATGATTATTGTGAGAGAGACTGGGACGCCAGGTTTATAAGATTCGGACCGAGTTGCAAGATAAGAATTCCATTTTTGTTCTGTTTGAATTCACAGATCCAGTTTGTCTTTTTTAAATCTTCCCTTTAACATTTAAAAGAATCTACAAGAATGTGTGTGCTCAAATATGGCTTCTGGGAAAAAAAAGGATAAAGTATGAATTACTAAACAGACATTAATTAAGAAATTCCCCATACTTTAGAGTTATGCAGCAGATTGGCCAGGAGGCATTCTTGATGCCTCCTATCTCAAACATCTCTCTCAGATAAGGCCGATCGGGAATGTCTTGCTGTTCGTCTGCTGAATCTCTGGGATCTCCGTTTTCTTCATTTTCAATCACGTCCTATTATGTCCCAACGTTAGCGCCATCAAGCCGCAATGAATACCGCCGAATCTGTCGAGTCGTCTTAGTGGTGCGTCAAGTGTAACGTACAGTACTGTATATTCCCATCTAATTAGATTGAATTCGGTATTAATGGCGCGGAAAATAATAACGGTCACTCCAGTGAAATGATTTGAAACTTGTTATGAGGACCAGATTAGGACTGTGTTTAAAGCTGATTCTGGTTTCCAGCTTGGCCCTAAGTGTGTCTGTTAAAACAAAAAGGAGACAACTCTCTCTGTTGATGGTTTATTACAATCAAGCAACAGTACAAATGGGTAGCTCTGCTATGGCTGTGTGTGTGTGTGTGTGTGTGTGTGTGTGTGTGTGTGTGGTTCTGCAAAAAAAAAACATTGTAAAGGCTACCATACACAATGCATGTGAATCAAATAGCAAATAACAATAAACATAATAATGCAGAGTAACTACTGTAGCATGTAAATAATGCACCTAAAATACAAAGTTGAGTAAGGCCGTTCAACAATCGCCATTATGAATCAACAGCCAGGTGTAACCTAGGTAACAGGTGAAGAACACAAACAATAACATCACTAGCTAACTTACCGTTAATGGGCAAGAACTATAGACCAATACAACAACAGTCTAACAAAAGACTAACTTACATTCTCAAGGACTCACACGCACAATCTCAACTGATTATCCAGACAGCTAGTCTAATTTTCTATTCTCCCACTTTTTTGTGAGGCGCGTGACCGCGTTATTCTCCGACATGCACTCACAATCACCCCTGATGGACGCCCTTTTGTACAAAAGTAACAAGACAATTTTGTAAAATGTAAGGAGTAGAAAGCACCGATGTGTGAGGAGTAAAAATAAAAAGTCACCACAAAAATAAATAGTAAAGTAAAAATATCTGAAAAATCTACTTGAGTACAGTAAGTATTTGTACTTCGTTACTTCCCATCTCTGTAGGCAACAGATAGAAAACCTAGGAGGACATGAATTTAAACAAAGCAACGGCTTATTAAGAAGAAGAAAGAAAATAAGAAAGAAATAGGGCAACAAGGACTGGAAACTCTGAATAGGAACATGTTTGACATAACAAGCTCATGCTGATGACTTCCAGCACCGGGAAGGATGCTGGAGTTCATAGTTCAACCTATTCATTTCTTCTCTTTTGTCTTTTTCTCCGAGTTCATCGCCAAATGTATTTCCTTTTCTCTGCCTAAGGACATACATATAAACTCAATAAAAGATAAAGATTTTAATTAATCGGATCTCATAATGATGTATAGTGTGTATTATGTTTGTAATAATTTAAACCTTTGGAATGTAATATTCAGGTAGACTATATGAGCACCTCTAGGACTATATGGGTTCTGTTAATGACAAGAAACTTGTGAGTTATGGTTTTTAATGAAACTGTAAGGACCCAATCATAAAAACAGCCTTCTGTTCCTCTTCCTTCACTTTGAATATATTCACAATAAAAACCAAAGGGAGAATTAGACGACAGTTACAGGAGAAGGGAGGCAACAGGGATCCAGCTAATCTACTATTTATTATTAACTACTGAGGTAATATGCATGCAGGGAATGTTTTCACGATATTTACGAGGTATCAGTATCTCTATCATTGGCGGTAAAGGTTTTATGCCCGTCTTGGCTTGCACTGAATTAAGAACTTCATATCAATCCAATAGCCGAGCAGAAATTTTTACGTACACTTATACATCCCCAAAAGTTTCTTTTGTCTCCTGTGTGAATCTATTCACTCAACTCAGACGTCACTTCTCAGTTATTTTTTAATTGTTGCGGTGAAAGAAGCCTTGCTTTCAGTCTAAATGGATTTAAATGTGTGGTTCAACAAGATCATGGCAGAATATGCATTTGAATGTATTTTTGTTCTCCTTCACAAGAACTTGGCTGTGCTGGAATGAAAACGGACTCCTGATGACTCATTATTTCAGCTTATTCACTACTTTACTTCTCCCGCTCTTTGTTGTCGATATAAACTTCTGTGTACGATCACCCCAAGGTTAAATCTTCCCAACACCGAAACACTGTTTTTATCAACTGTCAGGACAGGAAACAACACGTCGTCACAGACATCAATTTCCCAAAAAAGTAGGACACGATGGAGGGACAGAAAAGGGATTTTTGTAGCTTTTAGACACCCCCAATGGGTCTCATTTGTCAATTTCCTGCCCCCTTGTATCCACTGAGAACAAATGTGGTCTGAGTACTACCTCTGTCCGCATGCGTCAACCTTGTGACAGTCAGCCGTTTGGGAGTTCTTTACCAAAGTGAGCCGCAGCATTTCAAACTATTCAAAGTGACTTTAGGTGACTTTTAAAGTGACAGACCAAGCTCAATCTTTTAAGATTGAACATTAGTCCGGGGAGTCTGCGATGTGTTTCTGTCTTTTCTACTGCACAAGAGGCATGATCAACGGAAATAGTTCAAATGACTTTATTGGATAGTCCTTCAACCAATCAGACCAACGATCCGGGTGACGTACTTTGTAGTGAGGCAAACACATCCTTCTTTTGTGAGAATTGTTCCAGGGAAAGTTTCTGTTCTGTTTTCAGAGAAAACCTCCCTTTGAAATATTTGAAAACAGCAGCGTTTTTCAGTAATGTCCAGCCGGTTGTCCAGTGTTACGTTGTGTTAAACATAAAAAAAGTGACAAACATTGAAAAAAAGGACAAAAAGTGTTGATTTGAGACAACACAAGGGTTAAGATGCATATTGATGACCTTTTGGACTCAGGCAGGGGAATTAGTGAAGAAAAAAAGGGATGCTGCAATAAATCCTCTGAAATCACAAAATACCAAATGTACTAGTGAAACACAAGTGAACATAAGAGGAGTAAAACATCTTAGAATGGTTTATTTTAGGTAATTTAGATAATCTAGATATAGGACACAGTAACTGGTGCCTAACATTAATGGGCAGTCAGTGTTGATGAGCTTAAATCAGAATGTAATGTGATCCTGTGATATGTTCCGTCTCCAGTATGTTCTTCTGGACTAAAAGAAATGAAGGTCAAAAATCAGGTGCACTTAAGGTCAACAATCACTTTCTGTTCCCTTGAAATTTGAACCAAAGAGCTTCCCACAAGGAGGTAAAATTTACATTTCCAAGCTGAGGATGAAAGACAGAAGAGACCAATATGCAAATCCATTTTTCATCTAAGTCGGCGCCAACTGTCTTCTGCATCAAAGAAGAAATAGAAAATGAAGTAAAAAAAGGGAAGGCCATTTCTGTTTCATCAGTCTGGGGACATACTGGAATATTTGGAGGATCATATCCTGCTGATTTTCCAGTTCTGACAATTAGACTGTTAATCCAGAAGATGTGTGGTATTGAGACTGGGTAAACCCTCCTGTTGTCCTCGGTCAAATTTGTCATTTTCAAAAGAATTCTTTATCAGAAATTTGGGTTTCTTTCAACCAAATTGTCAAAAGAATAATGTGGATGGTTCCATGCAACGCGTACAAGTCATTGTCAGTTCTCTACTTTCAGTGAAATCAGATGTTTTATTCAATTTGATATCATTTGAAATGAAAAAAAAAATGATAAAAGAATGCTGAAAAGAGTGACAATATTGTTGGAAAAAGATTTTTTGTCAAACGGCAAACATTGGAAAAAGGGACATAGGACCTTGGCAAAAAAGTGCAAAAAACATTGTTCAAAGAGACAAAAGTGTTGAAAAAAAGTTTGAATTTTAAATTTTGACCCAGATGGAGGTAGGATTGTGGGTAGTGAGTATTACTATGAATTTATAAAAACAGTATCATTACCAGGTTGTGTCTGATTGGGTAATTGTGTCATGGAGTGCCTACAATCTGCAGGTTTAAACGCCAGCCAATCAGGACAGCAGGTGATTTCACTGATTACGCATTGGCAACCAGACACGAACCAGGACACACTAATCAGGGAAATCAGCTGTGTGTGTGTGTGTGTGTGTGTGTGTGTGTGTGTGTGTGTGTGTGTGTGTGTGTGTGTGTGTGTGTGTGTGTGTGTGTGTGTGTGTGTGTGTGTGTGTGTGTGTGTGTGTGTGTGTGTGTGTGTGTGTGTGGACTGAAAATGTGCAGACACTGTGGTAGCTGTTTTTATGTAAATCTGACAAACATCTTAAATAAACCTCTTCATTATGTGTGCGATGCAATGTGTCAGAAAGCGGTGGAAGTCTTCCAGCGTTTCCCGAGGCTCGGGAGAGGCGTCCTCCGAGCCATCGCCACTTATCCTCCTGTTACCTGCGTTGCCCCTGGATACGGGGGCGATCTCAGTTCTTCTCCTCCGATCATGCCCTGCATTGTATTCCAGGCACGCAGCCGGTAGTGTGTGTGCATGTGTGGCATGTGTTTCTCTCACACACACTTAAATACATGAACGTAAAGTGGCAAACCGGGGACATGAATTTATGCTGCGTTCCAGACACAGTTTTTAGCCATGAGTCACCACTTAGGACTGGGTAGCGTTAGCTAGCCACTTACAGTCTGCAACATCTTTTGGGCTTCATTTAATAAACATAACCTGTACTAATACACATTGGATGTGGATTCTTTTGATTAAAATGTGTGGAATTACTTAACGTTGTCTATTTATGTATATGTTTATTTCTATTTCTCACGGGGTCTGTAAGGCATCAGCGGGGCTTGCCGTTGTTGTTTGAGTGTGACGTCCAAACCGGGTTTCAATGGTCCAGCACGCACGCACGCACGCACGCACGCACGCACGCACGCACAGACAGACAGACAGACAGACAACCGATATGTATCAGGTTGTTGCATTACACAGAAGATGCCCCCTCCCTATGACTGAAGTTAATACATTCAGAGAGGTGTGTGTGGTGTGAGTGGGTGTGGTGTACAGTAGAAGCTAATACTGTTGAAAGCCCAGAACATGAATACTTGATGTGCCCACATGTGTGGGAAGTGCTGCAGTGTAGGAATTGTAAATCAAGAACCACAGGAGAGTGTACACTGTAGCATACACTTATTTGTTGTGGGTTGTGTGTGTTGTGTGTGTGTGTGGTGGGTGTGTGTGTGTGTGTGTGTGTGGGTGTGTTGTGGTGTGTGTGTTGTGTGTGTGTGTATAGATAAGCAGCGACATGAGTATGAGCATGTTCAATGAATAAACATAGTTTCAGTATGTGGTGAGAGGCTAAAGGCAAACAGCATAGTTGGAGTCATTACTTTTTTTTTATGAACAAATAATCCAATGTACTGTATTTGTATTTGAGTGATTAAAAAAAAAAAAAAACAATACAAAGAAAAATCTGGAAATCAGAAATTTGTGCTTTAACCTCGTGTTTTGTTTCTCTGACTCCTATTTAAACCTGGTCTCACGGCAGTTTGTGAAATGGTCACGTTATTTAAACCTTTCTCGTTTTATTTGTGTTGGTGAGGACAATGTTTAAGTAATGTATTTGAATGGGAAGCATGTTTCATGGTCACAGCACCACTACGGTAGTGAGTGTCCCGGTGTGTGGAGTCTCCTTTTACCGTTCTTGTTTCCCAGCATGTGGCGTGTCATTTCCTCGTTCTTCTTTTCCAAAATTGATGCCTCCCGTTACCTAGCGACCAGCATGAATACGTTACGTTTTCAGCAACACGGACAAAAAGAGAAAATCGTGTCGGTGTACACGAATCCGTGAGACCGTGTTGCAAATTCCAAGTTCATTAGCATTTTCTCAGTGTTTCTCTTCAGAACAAGCCGAGAACACATCACTGACATATTTTCACCTTTTTTTTTTTTTTCTACAAAATATGTTGCATATTTACACATCCAGCAGATGTGGAGCGACATAAAGTCGGTGTGTTTGTGACCTAGTGGAGAATCCAAGTCCAGTATTAGTTTTGGTCTCCACCAACTCCTGAGGGACATATGAAGTGTTGATGCTGATTGGACGAGGTGTGCCGAGGTCATCCTGTCTGTGTGGTGAAGGTTTAAAGTAGTGGGTCACGGTCTTCCCATCAGGGTCCAACGGTACGGGAATCACTGTCACTGTTGGCAACGTGATGGTGACGGAATAGAGCGGGCGGGAGCGGAACGGAGAAACGTTTGTTTTGAGTGTTTGAAGATCTCCGTTAGGAAATATGAAAGGAAATCGCCTAGACCTGCAGGTGATACATGTTACATACATGTTAATACATGTTAACATCTGTACAACATCATACATGTTAATATCTGTCTCTTGAACAGCTCACTGCTCAACAATCTTCATCAGCTCGTCACCAAAGTTGCTCTAAAAAGTTTTTATAGACAATTCCCTTAATAAAACAGCTAAGAGTGGTGAAAGTGAACCAAAACACAAGTTGGCCAGAAAACCAAATGAAAAATGAACAGTTGAACAATGAACTCTTCAAAAAAAGGGGTTTCTAATATTTTGTCTAGCCTAGAAGGCAAAACATTAGAAGCACTTTCCAACACTGTAGTCCAATCCCCCCCCCCCCCCCCCCCCCCCCCCCCCGACAGTAACCTCAATTAAAAACATAAAAGGAGATTTGTCAAATTGAAATTTAATGCATGGCAGAGCTGTTGTGTCAGATTGCGTTAGATTGCACAGGTGTTTCTAATCAAGTCGCCAGCGAGTGTGTATTGGCTGCTTGTTCCAGCTCTTCAGTGAAGCTACAGGTACACAGAGTGAAATAATAAAGACTCTTTTCGCATAGACGTATTCCAGATATCTTGTGCATCATTTCATATACATTTCCTCGTAAATTCTCCTGCTTTGTGGAAACTTTGGTATATGCATTCAAATTTGAAATATATTCATGACCACGATCAGGTCAGTGAGGAAAATCTGTACTGATCTGGGAAAATAGATCCGTCGATGCAGCCCAGTAAAATGGAAAGTCTATACGTGCTTATATTTGTGATGCTGTGATTAAAACGTATATTTTGGAAAATAGAAGACTCAACTGTGTGCAGACATTTAGATAGGCATCCCCCCCCCCCCCCCCCCCCCCCCCCCGTGTCTGTGAGGATGTGCAAAGAAACAAAAAACATATTATGAACACATATGTGAACATTTCATGAGACAGCTGGCAACACAGTGGAAGCATAATGTAATGTTTCCATCAAACAGATAATCAAAGTGCGTGCTGTTATTGTGATTGAAGCTATTAAGACGAGCTAGAAGTTTATTGAGCCCTTTGGGGACGTTAAGTGAGATGCAGATGTAATGGAGGAGATTTTAAAAGTCTTGAAGGATGTGCACGTGTAAAGCATTGATTTAACAGTATAAAGCAGAAGTAGAAGCATCTGCTGCGTGCAGATATCCAGATGATCATCACGAGTGTCTGGGAGGACGTGCAAAGAAAACAAAAAACTATACATTATGAATGCATATGTAAACATTTAATGAGATGACATTTTCAAACAGCTGGCAACACAGTGTCAGTATAATGTAACTTATGCCGTTTCCATCAGACAGATACTCAAAGTGCATGCTGTTATTGTGATTGCACCTATTCAGAGAAGATTGCAGTTTATTAAGCCCGTCGGGGACGTGAAAGGAGACGCGGATAAAGGCTGGAGACAGACGGTTAAAGGTGCTGCATGTGGCGCTAGTTATGGTGTTAGCATGATTAAAGAGAATACTTAGTTTTTCTGAACTGCTAAAAGACTAAACCCCATTCTGACGCTCAGTGGCCTAAACCCATTTGTCGAATCAATCACTCCTCTAACAAAACTCGTTCTCACTCGCTAAAACCCATTTCACACTGAGATGCACTTTCATCGCATATGGAAGAGGAATAGGGCCACACGTGAGAAAACCTATTGACTTTAAAGTCAGAATTCAGAGTTTAAAGTCAGAATTCTGACAATTTTTTTTAAATAAAAAAAAAAACTTTTTAAAAAAAAAGTCAGAATTCTGAGAAAAAAGTCAGAACTCAAATATTTTTTATACTAATCCTTTTTTGTAGTTGCAACGACTCAATAATTACACACACATTTCCAATTCTTTGGCCTCACAGACGACGACGCCGAGGCAGAATACACCTTTCATTCACTTTGATTTTGCGGTTAAACAACATTTCTTAGTGCACCGTCATGGGCTTTTCATTTGTTTGTTTTTTTGGGGCCTTTTGCAGTTGAACTACTGTATTGTGCCTAATATGCAGTTATTCAATATTGTATTACGTGCACTACTTTCAGTATTTGACTGCCGGTAGCGCCGGCTGCTTGATAGAAACGTCATCAACGCGCTCACTCACTGGCTCTGAATGCTCGGGCTGGGCTCCATCGGACAGGGAGCTGAAGGTTTAGGGAGCAGCGGCCCTACAACGCTACAACGCTACAACACTACAACGCTGCAACACTACAACGCTGCAGCACTACAACGCTACAACGCTGCAACGCTACAACACTACAACACTACAGCGCTACAACACTACAACACTACAACACTACAACGCTGCAACGCTACAACGCTACAACACTACAACGATGCAACGCAACAACACTACAACGCTACAACACTTCAACGCTGCAATGCTACAACGCTATAACACTACAACGCTACAATGCTACAACGCTACAACACTACAACGCTACAACACTTCAACGCTGCAATGCTACAACACTACAACACTACAACGCTACAACACTACAACAATACAACGCTACAACACTGCAATGCTACAACGCTATAACACTACAACGCTACAATGCTACAACACTACAACGCTACAACACTACAACGCTGCAACGCTACAACGCTACAACGCTACAACACGTGAGGCAGACAGACGCAGTAGCGCTGATTTTAATTCCACAAATAATGTTTTTTTCAGAATGTCTTTTTTTTTTTTTACAACTCAAATACATATTCAAATTTAGAATATTCGTTGACAGCCATCGTTAGTGCATTACTTTTTGTAGGTATATGCACTGTTATTCATGTATTACACACACTTATTACTGTAAGTCTCACGCTGAAGTGTGTTCTAAGACGGCGACCTCCAGTGTCCACAGTTATTATTACTGGAGCAAAGATGGAAATTGGTGATGTGGTGTAAGAGCACCAAAGCCCAAAGCACAAACCTTTTTTTACCTAATTTTAACTAACAATTTGACCGGTCAGCGTTTCACAGTATTAAATAAGTATGTCATACGGACCATTAATGGGAATATCTCTGAATTATCTTTTTCCTTCCAGGGGTCGTGGTAGTGGAGTTTAACCAGAAAGAGTGAGCGTCACGCGGGGTTAAGTATAAGCACCAAAACAACCAGTTAAGTTTAGGAAAAAATTATGGTTAAAATACAAGAAACAAATTAGCGTTTCCTGGGTGAAAGTATTGTTTTCCATTGGATATTGAAGTTCATAAATGAGTGTTTTGGCATGGCTGGCCGTGTGGCACTATATATCCACGGCATTAAAAGGGAGGTTTAATTCTTCCATGTTTTGTTCCCCTCTGCTTTTTTCACACCCTGCATACATCTGTGCTTTATGACTGAAATCTGGATGATTCATAGGCTGGCTCTGTGCCAATGTAAAGCAAATACCAGGAAGTTAAAGAACTAGCTCATTTCAGTTTGTGCAGGCAAAACTGATAAAACCGGACCCAAACCAAGAGTCCACATGAGACT
>NC_045746.1:24132517-24132928 GCF_008692095.1 Etheostoma spectabile | reverse complement strand
AAATACAAACCAATCTGACGAGGGGATGAAGTGCAGGTGGGGAGAAGCTCAGGTGAGGGGGATGAGGTGATTAGGCAGCAGAAGAGGCATGCAGCTGATTGGCTGAGCAGGGAAGGACTAACGATGTTGATTCAGAGCAATTTCAATTCAATTCAATTTTATTTATAGTATCAATTCATAACAAGAGTTATCTCAAGACACTATACAGATAGAGTAGGTCTAGACCACACTCCAAAATGTACAAGGACCCAACAGTTCTAGTAGTTTCCTCCAGAACAACAACTCAAGAGCAGGGGCCTGTTACACGAATAAGGATAAGTGATTAAGCCAGGGTATTCAAGTTATCCTGGATGAATTTAGCTTTGACTTGGTTGCACGAAAGCAGGTTGAATTAAACCCAGCCAAGTAACC
>NC_045746.1:24131655-24132501 GCF_008692095.1 Etheostoma spectabile | reverse complement strand
TCTTTGCGGCTAGCCTGGTCCAGAGCAGGCTAACAGCCAGGCTAAGATTAGTCCTGGAGTCTTATGTGTTAAATCAGTTGCCGCTCTGATCCCAAATAAATGTGTTTAAGTTATTCCGTTGTTGGTTTCATAACCTTCTCCATTAGTCTCACATCCCTGGACCAACAACGTGGCCTAGATACGTATGTAGTGTAGTTTACGTTCATCACACCGGGAACACCACAATGCTTCTTCATTTTTTTATTTCGGTGCTGTCACTTGTCAGAAGAATAAAAAACATGAATAATACATTGTTTATGTATATGCTCACAGAGTGTATTGAAGTCACTTCTTTTTCTGGTTGTTGTCCCATTCTGTTTGTTCTGTATGAACATCAATTGTACAAAGACATTTAGAAGTAGACATAGCTTATAGATATTTATGCATTTGGTTGTAAAACATGTTCTCACGTTGTGAACAAGGGTTTGAAATGAAGCCTAGAGTCCTTAGGGTCCATTTCCCAAGGAACATTAATTCCCTCTGCTCACTTTTAAGGCAAAGTAGGCTAAATAATACATTTTATTTATATTATGCTTTACATGGTAAGCTACTTAAAAGACACTTTCCAGTAAAATCAGCACATTTAATCACATAAAAACAGATACAGCAATAAAACCAACACATGAAACAAGCATATCAAAGCAATTAAAACACAGTGTAGCCTACAACTTTGTAAACATTTGTTGTGACTAGTGTGCTAAGGAGATATTTTTACATCCTTAATTGCATTCAGTCAGTCCGCTATAGTCTTTTTCTCTCCGTTTGATAACAGCCGTATTTCCCTTTTTGCATATTCTTCACCTCCTC
>NC_045746.1:24117811-24131632 GCF_008692095.1 Etheostoma spectabile | reverse complement strand
GCTCATTGGGTGAAACATATGCCGCATGCGTCTTCTCAATTCTGCATCAGTAAATCTGGGATCGATACCGTGGTCTATTTAAGAAAGCCGTGAACGTGCACTAGCTTCACCTGTTCATCCTGGCTCGGCAAACGTGCAACCGATTAAGCCTCGGTGAGCGGATCGCACTAAGTCCGGCTGTGCGTTTTCACATTTTATCCTGGAATTCTTTATTCTACTTTAGTACAACAGGGTCCAGATGTGTAGATGGAAAAAAACAGGAGGAAAAACACAGAAAACAGTAAACACAATCCTTTCAATAATAAACCGACAAATCATTAAGCCGTCTAAGGACACATGAATAGAAACTTTGGTTCGCACCACGTACCAAACGCAGACAACCAAATCATCAAATCACTGAGCACGAAAAGTCAGAGGGTGTGAAGTCCTCCTATGAGGGTTAACACCTCAATGCCTCAACAGTCTGTACATCTTTCCATGCAGTCGCAACACCTCTGATCTTTATTTAGCGTTCAGTCTGAAAGCACCTATGTTCTGCTGGTCAGTTGGGGGTTCTGTTGCTAGGAGCAACCCCTTCTGACACAGCGACATGGCAGCTTCACATTGAGCTCTTTATCAGAGCAGGGAGCAAGTGAATATTGACCAGCAGCTTCAATCTTCTCCCCAAATGCCTTTGGTTGGAGAACTATGAGTAGGTGCCTTTTTTTTCAAATCACAGCTTACTTTTGATACCTTATTTGTGATTTCTTACTTTAATTTTTTTGCTAACAAAACCTAGTCCCAGACCTAGCGTTACTTTGGCCACGTTATTGGCTAACGTTCTATCAAAAATATCTGTTCAAATACAAATATAAATGATCTATTAATGTGTTCAGTTAATTTAATGATGTACAACTGTGGAACGTCTTACCTTTCTACTTATTAAAAAACAGATTCCTTTGCTTCCTTACTAAGCTCAAATTATTTCCCCATTTTTCTGATACTCCCGTTCACCTTATCAATCCAGAGGGCATTCTCAGGAGGTCAGGAGGAGCAGAGCCAGGTCAGCCCCGACCCTACGGCTTCTACACAAAATTGATTGTTTGATTGCTAACGTTAGCTCCAAACGGCATTCAAGTGACAGCCTATGTTGTGTGATTGCTAACTTGTAGACAGCAGTGAACGAACTTTGTTAAGTAGGTCCCTTTTTACTGTATTGACATTACAGACGTCTCTCGTTAGCATCTTGTATGCTACTTGTCGCAAAGCGACGCATGCGCGACTCAAATCTGCACTCGACACCGGGCAGTGACAAGGACTTCGCCTCGAACGCTGTGTCCACTTCTTATAATACATCCGTGATGTAGCTTCATCATTGTAACAATAGGTATAATGGGAAATGCTGTTTTTATTTTGAGGAACATATGCTGCTCCATATCTAGATTTGTGTAACATTGAGACAGCTGAAACATAGACTGTGAAAAAAAGGGCACAACACAAGTGTATTTATCTTTATTTCCTGCCAAAGTTCATCCATTAAAAAGCCTTCAATAAAACTTTACAAATGTACTTGGAAATACTAATTATATAAAGGGGCTGATGTTACAGGTTCAGGTTCAGGTCAGGTGTGTGTGTGTGCATGTGTGTGTGCGCACATGCATGTGTCCTCAGAGAATTGAATGTGAACTCCCCCCACACAGCCGTGAATCAACACCACCCACAGATTTCATCTATAAATCAGACCGAACACGCCTGCTAACGTATGATGCCTTGAGAGATGTTTCATACATCATGCTATGTGTCACGGTGTGTGTGTGTGTGTGTGTGTGTGTGTGTGTGTGTGTGTGTGTGTGTGTGTTTGCTATTAGTGTATGGTGTGTGTATGAAGCCACAGAAGCCATGCCCCTGAGTGCTTTCTCTTGTGGGGTGTCTTTCTGATCATTCTTCACTTTAACTTACTCGTGATAACTTCTGGCACTGATGGCTGACGGTATAAATTTCCTCTTTTGAGATGATGTGGGCAAACTGCCTGTAACAAGGTCGTCCATAGGCAGTTGTGTGTGTGTGTGTGTGTGTGTGTGTGGTGTGTGTGTGTGTGTGTGTGTGTGTGCAACCTGGGCCTTCATTTATAAAACTGTGTAGATTTTTTTCTGACAGGTTTCATGTGCCAAAAGTCTGAATTTTCACACACAAAACATTCTGATTTATAACACCATGCGCGCACACCTGTACAGATTTTTCTTGAGAGAAGATTATATATCTCTCTCTATATATATATATATATATATATATATATATATATAATGAGTAATTGTAACTAGGTTCGGGAGCAGCCACGCTAAACCACCACCCTCACACCAGACAAACTACATATACCGTCTGCGTAGCCAGACTTGCGCTCTGATTGCTTGACGCAAGACGTCGTGCGTTTCACGCTCCGGTCGTGGATCCGGAGCTGCTGCTACGCTCACGCTGAGTCCTGGAGTTTGTACGGCGCTCTATTCGACACAGGACATGTTTCAGTCACGCCGCAGCGGTCGGATCCCGTCCTTTGTCTCAACGGCGCCGATTGAGGATTGCGGTTTGCGGTCGTCATGCCGCGTCGTTGCCTGGATCTCTCTTCCTCCGCCGACCGGTTCCCCCTGCTTCCCTCGGCTTCGGCTTTTGCTTCAGCGCTCTCGGTCTCCTTCCCTCGTTCCGTGGGTCGGGATACTCGGAAACCGCGGGATCGCTTTAACCCCCTCTCCTCTCAGTCCGGCCTTCCTCCCGTGGGGCCGCATCGTGGCGGCTCTTCCCCCGGTCTTCGTTGCCGCCCGCGCCAGGCCAGCAGCCCCCGGTGCCTGCCGTCCCTGCCGGGTTTGTTCGGCGGGCTTCGGCTTCGGCCGCGCGTTGTCACGCATACGTCACGGTCCTCGTCGGCCACGGACCGCATCTCCGGCTCCCCCTGGCGGTGGTCGGTCGTCTTTCGGTCAGTCGTATTTCCCCATGTGCCTGCTCCCTCTGTCTGTCATGTCTCGGGCGTTCTCTGCCTTTCATCCCTGTTTCGCAGGCTTCACGAGACCCTGCGCAATGCATCCCTTCATCCCTTCATCCCGTCCTCTACCCTTCCTTCTGCTGTCCTGGCCGATCGGTCTTCTGCTCCTCCCTTTCTCTGCTGGCCGCACTGCAGTGCCACATCCAGCCGCTCAGGGGACCTTCCTACTATCGTGCTTGACGATTCTTAGCCTTCTTCTTTGCTTCTCGGTCTTTCCTTCCCCCCCCCCCCCCCCCCCCCCTCCCTTCCCCAACTCCCAATGCATTTTGCTCCTTGTGTTGACCACTTTTCTCCTGCCAGGGCTGCTCCGTCGTCTCGGCCGCGCTTCGTCGGTGCGTTAGCCTTCACCGGTCTCCCCTGCCTGCTCCGCTTGTTCTCTGGCACTAGGTTTGAGTATTGTTTTGCCGATTTCCCCTCTAGCCCTTGAGGTTTCCTTGTGTACGTTAGAGGCTTTGTACGTAAGATGATTGTTATTATTGTTATGTTTTCCGTGATTGGGCACGGGTCCGTTCTCCTTCGTCGTTCCGTGACCTATGGGCTTACCCCATTGTTGGTTCCTTTCTTTTGGGGCACGAATGGTCTCGAGTCTTACTCATTTAAAAACCTACTAGCCAGCCATCAAATACATTGGCTCCAGCGCCAAGGCACCTTCACAACACCCACTTTTCACATATCCAAAATGGCCACTTGACTTTTGTTTCAGAAACAGCATTCTCTGCATTTCAGCCAATCACCCAAACATTTCCACATCGTCGCAGCATCCACAGTCGCTAGATCGGTATCTGCCATCAAACCATTCAGTTCCCAGGCCGCAGGTCATTCCAAGCACCACCGGTCTTACTTATCACAACGATGTCACAATTTCAGTCAAGCCCACGCACAATCAGTTTTACACAATCTGACACTTTTGGGGGTCTGTAAACTATTCGGGCGAAAACTGCTTCTGAGACAGAACCCCCATCCTGACTCTCTTCCACCGGACATCACCCATCCTCCCAGACCGCCATCAGACGACATCCACATCAATTTCGCACATTCATAATGTTCTTTTGCACATTCATAATGTTCATTAAATCTTTAACTAACACATGGTTGTGGCGTGGTCCATGCTAGTGAATGGAGTTAATTTTGTTAACTAAGGTTCGGAGCAGGGCCACGCCTAAACCACACCTCTAATCACCGACAAACCTACATATACCGTGCTGCGTAGCCAGACTTGCGTCTCTGATTGCTTGACCCACCCTCCCTTACCCTCGCCTTTCGTCCATCTTCCATTCCTGTTGCACTTCTCCTCTTTGTCTCTTCGAGGTACCGTCTGGGGGGTCCTGTAAACTATTCGGTGGCGGAAAACTGCTCTGAGACAGAACCCCCATCCTGAGTCTCTTCCACCCGGACATCACCATCCTCCCAGACCAGCCATCAGACGACATCCAC
This sequence comes from Etheostoma spectabile, assembly GCF_008692095.1. Classification (NCBI taxonomy): domain Eukaryota; kingdom Metazoa; phylum Chordata; class Actinopteri; order Perciformes; family Percidae; genus Etheostoma; species Etheostoma spectabile. Next base: position 24,127,185 of record NC_045746.1, on the reverse strand, counting down.
ATCAATTTTCGCACATTCATAATGTTCATTTGCACATTCTAAATGTTCATAAATCTTTAACTAACACATGGTTGTGCGTGGTCCATGCTAGGGAATATAAGATATATTAGATAGATGTATATATCTAGATACATATATACTATTATATTATCCATACCACACATCACACACACACACACACACACACACAGTACATACGGACGTGCGTTACCTTATGCGGTTGTGCACGAGCCTCACGCTCCTCCCAAGGCCGCCCCATATTTGTCCTTATAAGGTCCATATCAAGTAATCAATGAATATTCCTGCCATGTAAAAGGAGCCTTTACTGACCAATCATGAAATGAAAAAAGAAAATTGAAAAAAAGTAATAATAAAAAAATCAACAAAAAAGAAATCAGCGATTGTGAGATTGAGGTGCACAGGCTAAAGCTTCACGCAATGCCAAATCTGCCATGCTGTTGACTGGTGACAACACACAGGCCATCGGGAACTGTAGGACTTTTTATGTATTGTTCGGATTTGAGTCACATTGGCTTCATCAGGGTAACCTCTGTGTTGTTTGGGTCTGTGGGACACGTTTTCAATGTTTGCTAAAAGAAAAATTCTATGCTATTTATAATTTCCTCTAACTCAAACTCATTGGCCTTGGCTCATTTTATGTAAAGAACATACAAATTAACTTATTTTCAATGACTGCACACGGTACACACCCCCCTACACATAATGACATAGGAGATGTTCTCTTCTACTGGACTAGAGTGTAATAATTGTTGGTGCAATATGTAACTGTGTCCTCCCCCCAACTGGGCCTGCTGTGTGTGTGTGTGTGTGTGTGTGTGTGTGTGTGTGTGTGTGTGTGTGTGTGAGTGTAGGTGTCTGTGTGCGACAATGTTGGGCACATTTTTATTGAGGATTAAATCTCGACTTTTGCGATGTATGCAACCACAAATTTCACTCTGCTTCACGCAACTTCTTCTTGCCTAACAGGTTTTATAAATGAGGCCCCTGGTCTCCCTCCCATATGGTAAAATAAAGATGCTTGGTCAGTGGCTCTCCGTGTCAGATACATCGCAGAAATCATCCTTTAGTGTCTTTGGGGAACACACCGGGCAAAGCGGAATCTCAACTGTTTCACAGTGTTGTATGTTGTGCAAGTTATTTCCTAAGATGTCGTACAAACCATTAATGAGAATATGTTAATATATATGTATATCCCTGCCTCTGCAGAATTATTTCTTATCCCCGGTTGGAACAAATTGTATCCCCCCCTTCACAGTGATCAATGATACTTCACCAATAGACCACTTATTATACACCTAAGATAGCAGTATTTTAAACTAAGTAAATCACTGTAATGTGAACAGTCTATAGTGCCATGGACCAGTTAAATCTGGGCAGCAGTTGCCGGTTGTATTTAACAGCCACAGAGCTCCGGGACACCGTCCCCCACCGGCAGTTGTTTAGCCGCCAACAGGTTACTGTGAGCTGGCTACAGGCACAGCCAGATGCTGGTCCTTCCAGCGGCCGTGGTAGTGAAGTTTTGCCAGAAAGAATGAGCGTTAGACGGCGATAACAGTTAAGTTTAAGAGTCAAAACAACTAGTTCAGTTTAGGAAAATGATTGTGGTTAAAACATGAGGAACAAATAAGCGTTTCCTGGGTGAAAGTATTGTTTTCCATTGGATGTTGAAGTTCATAAATGAGTGTTTTGGCATGACTGGCCGAGTGGCACTTTATATCCATGGCATTAAAAGGGAGGTTTAATTCTTCCATGTTTTTTTTCCCCTTTGCTTTTTTCACAAATCACACCCTGCATACATCTGTGTTTAATGACTGAAATCTGGATGATTCATAGGCTGGTACTGTGCAAATGAAAAGTAGGTGACAGGAAGTTAAAGAACTAGCTTAATTCACAGTTTGTGCAGGCAAAACTGATAACACGAGAACCAAACCAAGAGTCCACATGAGACTAAGGACTTAAATACAAACCAATCTGACGAGGGGATAAAAGTGCATGGGGGGGAGGAGGGCAGGTGAGGGGATGAGGTGATTAGGCAGCAGAAGAGGCATGCAGCTGATTGGCTGAGCAGGGAAGGACTAACGATGTTGATTCAGAGCAGATGTGTAGATGGAAAGAAACAGAAGGAAAAACACAGGAAACACAATCCTTTACTAATAAATCGACAAATCATCAAGCCGTCTAAGAACACACATGAATAAAAACGTTGGTACACACCACTTTAACCTGCCAACTATTGTATCAGTGGCAAAAACTAAAAACCCAGACGACCAAATCTTCTTAATCATTCAGCACAAAAAAATCTGAAGGTGTGAAGTTCTCCTATGAGTGTTAACGCCTCAATGTGTCATACACTGGCCATTTCATGACTCATCAGTCAGATTTTTCAGCCATTGATGTTGGGTGAGAAGGCTGTAACTTGGAAATGGCGTTCCGGTTTAACAGTAAGAGGTGCTGGATGGGACTGAGGTCAGGGGTTTGTGCAGGTTTGACCCCTAAAATTAACAGACTTAAGACAAGGCAGCGTAATGTTTTGAAGGTTTATAGAATTAAAACGTCTACAACAAAAGTGTCCCAAGGCAAGCAGGTGAAGACAAAAAGAAACTCCCAAAACACTAGGAACAAATCTACACAGGGAGAGACCCAAGAGACCCGACTCTGAATTCTGGGAGAACAGTGCTCTAGTGGGACCACAAGGAACTAAGAGCTCTTCAAGATAAGATGGTGCTTGACCATTTAGAGATTTGTAGGTCATGAGAAGGATTTTAAATTCAATCCTGGATTTTAAAGGAAGCCAATGCAGAGAAGCTAATACAGGAGGAATATGATCTCTTTCCTTAGTTCTTGTCAGAACACATTCTGGATCAGCTGGAGAGTCTTAAGGGACTTATTTGAGCATCCTGATAATAAAGAATTACAGTAGTTCATGGACTAGTTTTTTAGCATCGTTTTGAGACAGGATGTTCCTAATTTTGGCAATGTTAGAAAATGAAAAAAGGCTGTTCTTGAGATTTGTCTTAGATGGGCGTTAAAGGATATATCCTGATCAAAAATAACTCCTAGATTTCTGACAGTAGTGCTGGAGTCCAGAGCGATACCATCCAGGGTAGCTATATCTTTAGATAGGGGGTTTAGGGCCCAGCGCAATAACTTCAGTTTTGTCTGAGTTTAACATCAGAAAATTGTAGGTCATCCATGATTTTATATAATTTATGCATGATTGAAGTTTAGCTAACTGACTGGTTACGTCTGGCTTGGTTGATAGATATAATTGGGTGTTATCCGCATAACAATGAAAGTTAATCAAGTGTTTCCTAGTAATATTGCCTAGAGGAAGCATACATAAGGAGAAAAGAATTGGTCCAAGCACTGAGCCTTGTGGAACGTGTAATCTATCAAGCAATCAATCAATGTGGGAGGGACTAAAGTGGACATAAAGGTCCTCTTGTATATTAAGGTACGAAATTAAATTAAATGCAGTTGGAATATCTTTCTTAAAGGGTGTGGTTAAAACACGGAGTGGTCTGTGCACACTCCGACTAAAACCAATTGAATCTAGTAGTAAACAGATCAACGCAGAAAGAACACAGTTAAAATATACCCATGAACAAAAATGGGAAAGAGTAACACACAGGGAATGAATTAACAAAATAAAACAGGAAAAGCCACAACTACGGAGACAAAAATGGGTCAAACTTTTCTATGTGGACTTTGCTTTGGGGCAGTGTCATATTGAAACAGGAAAAGGACACACACACACACACACACACACACACACACTTATCACAAAGTTGGAAGCACACCGTCGTCTGAACTATGATTGTACTGAAGGAAGAATTCCCTTTATTTGATTTAAGGCTGATTGCACAAACCACGATACCAGCCCTTGGAGTTATTGTTATTGTTATTTTCGTGTGAGTCTACGTATCAAGTTTAGTTTTTTGAGCACTATAAAGTATGTTGTGTGTGTGTGTGAGGCAATATGTAGAAATGTATGTAGAAATGGGTGTTCAGATGCAAATTGCATTCCCAGCATCATGTGACATTTTAAATTGTTTTGTTTGTTGTTACATTGATATGATTTGGTTTTAAAATGTTGGTATTTAGAATTTCTATAAATTTAGTTGAGCCCTATCTGATTGACCTGATCTGGGAATCCTAAAATTATTGTAAGTATTCTACCCCCTTGGAGGTGTTAATGTTATATTTCTTCCCAACATTGAATCAGCTTTATTGGCACAAGTACATGCACACAAGGAATTTCTTCTCTCATTGTTCTCAATGTACTTACACAGAAGAAAAATAAATAAATAGATCTGTTCCCTGACTTCAATCACCTCGCTCTGAGCGTTCTTGTGTTATCACGACATGGGCTACATTTACATTGCTATGTTTTGGTTTAAAAACTAATATCTTTTGGTACGTTTCCCCCTCGCATTCCCCCTGCTCTTGAGTTTGAGAGTCCCCAAACCGGAGACAACTAACAAACGGTGGCCTTTGGCAACACCGACGCCAAAGTTTCGCCGACCTAATCGGTCGTGACGTCTCGTTCTCTCAGACGTAGATACATGAGTTCATGGGCATTCGAAAAAACAATTCTCTCAGTGAAAATGTCACCATTTATGTCACTTCCTGCGGGAATCAGACGTGGAAAACTCGTGCTTTACTTTGCTACCAGTGTTCCCCAGTTGGTGACGTTTGATGTAGGCGACTTTGGTCCACTAAAAATATTTTATTGACAACAAACTGTTAATTGTGAACAAATGGCTCTGACATACACAGACATTAGATGTTTCAAATTATTCATAAATAGGCCTATGTATTAACACAACACCTTATCTGTGTCTTTTCCCATTCGCTGTCCTGCAGATAACACAGACCAACACCTGTTGACAGGATGTTTGTATGCTCGCAGAAGAAAACAGCAGCCAATCTTTTGTTATTGTGGCCTCCATGTTTTTAGACACCTGATGCTCTAGGCTACGCCCAACAGTTGGTGGCAGTCATGCAGACAAGTTGTTTCACCAAACGGCAATATAACAGAAGAAGAAGAACGCTTGAAAACCAAAATGTAGCGATGCAAATGTAGCCGTAGGTTTCACCATAAAACTCCAGATAGCACCACAGGTGCCTTGTTTTGACTACACTGCACACAGGCGATGCCCATTCAACTAATTATGTGACTTTCAAAACCCATTGGTTGGACCAGTGATGGGTCACATGTGCTGTAGTCAAGTGGAAGAATGCGTAAATATATTTTGTTTCATATTTTCCGCAATTACCGCAATTACTTTGTAGACACTTGTTTTTACTTTCACATGAACGGGTATTTTGCTGTTAAGTAACAAAAGAAAAGAAAAGCCAATGATTTGGTACAACCATCTAAGGGGTGAATACTTTCCATAGGCACTGTATGATGGTTCCCTTAAGAAAATGAGCTATAAATGAAAAAAGGGTTACATTTCTTTGTGTTTTTTGTTACGAGTGTGTATTCTTCTGTCACCAATTTGCTAAGGTCACCAGTGAATGCATAACCACATTGTGTCATTTACTGTATGTGCAGTATAAAGAACTGTCACACCACGTCCATTAAGCAATTTAACACCCGCTCGAGCCATCTCGTAAATGGGACTTCATATTTCACATAACCCTGACATTTTACGCCCCTCCACACTTGTATGTAGTTAGTGCTGCAGGCATTCTGTAGACACACGTGTACGCAGGTATACACACCCAGGAGAGACATTATAAGAGGAGACATTAATCAAAGAACACACACACACACACAACAGCAGAAATAAAGTTGGCTTTTATATTGTGTGCATTAAAGCTCATTTAGAGTCAATACATTTGAACTCCTGAACCTGCCGTCTAATTATAGGAATGTGAAACGACAGGCAGAGGCAGTATTAGAAGGTAAATCCTGCTGTGTAAGAGGGAGTTAGAGTGTGTGTGTGTGTGTGTGTGTGTGAGAGAGAGAGCTTCATCCCTATCTGCAGTGTTCCTAATACGGGCAGCGCTCAGCGGTGGCCTATCGTTGGCAGAAATGACAACCAGCTCTTTCTTGCCCTGCAGACAGCACATGTGCTGTCTCCCTTTCTTTCTTTCTTTCTTTCTTTCTTCCCTCACACCTTTCTTTCCTTTTTTAAGTCCTCGTTCTCTGTGTTGCTGTCTTTAACTGTCTCTTCCCCATGGTTCTCACCACCCACACCTATCCGTCACTAGCTCTCTTCTTTATCTTTTATGCCTTTTGTCCAACACTTTTTATTATTCCATGTCTTATTTAAGAGCCTTATCTTGCCTCTCTTTTTTTCTCTTCATTTGCAGCCTTTAGCTTGGATTTTAAAGACATTAACCCTCATTTTGTCCTCGAGTCAAATTGACCTGTTTTCCTATATCAATGTTCTTTTTAATTACCCTAAATGTCATGATTGATTCCACACAACTCTCTTTGGCAAGTACAAATCTCTACTTTCATTCATTTTTAATTTTTTAGCATTTGAAAAAATTGAAGTGGTTTTGAAATAGTATTGAGTAAAAGTTATTTTATAAAGACATATTCCAGTCTGTGATTATCCATCAACATACAGTACATTCCTTTAATTTGTCTAAATAATTCCTACTTTTCTAACTGAAACACAGATATAATCTCCTATAAATTAGGTTTATTGACCATAAATTCCAAAAATAACTGTAAAACTATAGTTAAGTTAAAAAAAAGTCAAAAAGTGACACATTGAAAAGAAATTTAAAAAATGTTGGAAAAAGGGACAAAAACATAAGAAAAAGATTCAAAAATCGATGATCAACCTCAACAAAAGTGTTTTCAACAAGTGATTGTCAATTTTGATGGAAAGACAACAAAAGGGTTAAGCCAGAGTTTTATTAATGTGAATGAAGTCATCGATTCCCTACGTGGCAGCGGATGCACAAGAAGGTTTGACGTTACAGAATCATTCATTTCCTGGCAGATTTTATTTTTATATGTAGTTACAAAGAGTTATTTGGGAACCGCGGTAAAAGTCCAGTTCATTGTTCTCATAGACAAGGTAAAGTGACTCACAATCGGAGCACTTCTAGGGCTTGGATCAGCTATGAACTCACTCTGATGAATCATCAAACCAAAAGATAAAAGATACGTTCATCACACAGATTTCTGTGAGTAACATCCAGTGTTAATAGTTCCAAGTTTGCTTGAACTTATTCTGTCAATGCATTTCCATCTGGAATGATTGGACACTTGATTTTTTTGTTGTATTTCAGCCTTTTTAATCTATTCTGAATAGGACATGAGTACCCCTTCATTTCACTAAAATAGTCCTACTTATTCTCCACTTTGCATCATACATCAACATGTGATCTAGTGCAGGCACCTAATGTAGAGAGAGCTGCACCAATGATTACTGTCATTTATTTTCCCTGCTATCCTAACCTCGGTCCCTCAAGTGATCAACACGTACATGGTTATTTTGAAAAACTGAGACATTTACCTTCATTTGTGCCCTTTGTTTCCACACAAACGGAGAACTTTCCTCTCCAAACGAGTCCTTCTAAAAACTCCGACCAGAGTGGAGATTTTTGAAATCTTCTTTTGCACGTTTGCATGTAAACTGAGACAAACGAAGGTTTAGGCAGCCGAGGAAGGGAATCGTTGCTGTTGTTGCTATTTTCGTGATTCTGATCGGTTAACGTGGGCTTGAGCTTCTCGTTACACTGCCACCTACAGGTTTGGCATGCTCTTTACGACACTGTCGGCATATATACACGGGTACGTGCACATGAACACTTTTCTGAAAACTGAGAGCTGTGCACGATGTTATTTTTGAAACCGGAGAGGTTTAAAAAAATGCCCGTTTATGAAAATAGCCGCCCATGTGTAAACACAGTCTAAATTGCAAAGTTGCCTAATTCAGATTTCAACACATCTATTTCTTTAGAAATGACACTGGTTAAGAAAGTGAGCCATATTCTTTGAATATGAGAGTAACAATCAAACAAGTTAATATGTCAATATCCACCCACTCAGCCAAAATAAAAACTCAGCTATTTGTTTCAGTTCTTTATTAAAATCATCTTTTTACTTCTGTCCTGCTTGCAGTGCAGCACAGTATTGTCACTGTCCCCACTGGTGGCAGAATGCCTTACCACCTTTGTTGTGTGCGTGTGTGTGTGTGTGTGTGCGTGTGTGTGTTCTCATGTAATTCTGACAGTGTGTGTATGTGTGTGTGGATCTGTGTGGGTGAGGTGCTGACAATAAAGTGGAGCACAACTAGCCATGATTCCGTCACAGTCAATACAGCAGTATTAATACAAGGCCTTGAGACATAGTTCAGAGGTGTACAGGCAGAAACTGTGGACGCGTTTCCACTGCAGGCTAAAACTGGGCTTACCAGGGCTGAGGGCCGCTAAATGCTTCATATGTTACTAAACGCGAGGTTTGAAAATCGATTTACCTTCGACCATACTGACTGATCATAAGCACATAAAAGCGCAGTATGGCCAGGAGGGCGATCTCTTATCTCAGGCAGTGTTTCCAAGTTCCTAGCCAATGATGTGTGCAGGATCATTGTTGTCCATTTAGGAATAAAAGTCTGAAGATGCGATTATCAAAAGAAAGCCCTGGTTGGGCCATTTTTGGCCTTAGTGGAAACCACACTAGCGAGCAGCTTTAGCCCTGCCCCTGACATGTGTCATATTAGCTTTACCAGTTTTGTAAAATTAAGAATGAAACAGTGTGTCTGTTTTGTATAATTTGTTTTTTTTATCTCCTTTGTTTTTTTTTGGTTTTTTTTACAGCACAGCAGCTTGGCAGATACAACACACTATGTACGTTTATCAAAGTCCTTATATATACCGTACAGGTTGGTTGGCAGGGGTAGCTGTGCATGTTTTTGTATAGTAATACAGCTACTAAGAGATGCAAAAAAAAAGCCTGTGCTGCTCGCTACATTGTGTTTCAAAGAGGTCACCGTACTCGAAGGTCTGACGCAGAACCCCAAAACAGGGTCGAGAATGTGACCACCTACTTAAGTGAGTTGTGGTAAAAGCTGCTGTATCCATAAAAGGTTTAATTAGTTGTTAATCTGTAGCCCAAACCGAAAATAAAGGCCCCTCTGGGTAGACAAACACACGCCACCACTGCTACAGTGACACGGTCGTAACACACTCGCGCACCCTTCCACGTGGTCACTCATGTTGAAATCTTAGCGTCAGCTACAAGTAGATAGCTAATGGAGGCTAATGGTTGGTCTTAAGTGAGCAAAAACACAGTTACATACTGGTCTCTGTTTTCGCTGGAGGGTAGGGAGCTGGGCAGGAGGTTCGAGACAAGGAGAGACAGACAGACAAAAAAAAAA
>NC_045746.1:24106741-24117801 GCF_008692095.1 Etheostoma spectabile | reverse complement strand
GACATTCATTGAGATAATACCAAAAATTTAGTAGACAAACTTATATAACATAGATCTTAGCGGCGCCTTGAAATATATTATCATATATATTTATATATATTTTTTTTAGTTGAAATAAATATATCCACAGATACTCTTCTTTTTTCTTTTTTTTTCTTTTTAAAACAGACCAGCTTTACAATTGCAGACACGCAGAAACACAACGGATCAACATGAGAGAAAAGAGACGAGGGGGGAGAAGGAAAGATAGGTGGCTCGTTTCTCCGGGGAAAAGCTTTGTGTTCACACCGCCAGCAGCTAGCCGCTGTGCCGGTTACGCTAGCTCGCTGACGCTATACAGCAACAGACACAGCAAGACGAAAACGCCTAAGTGGTTGGGCTAAAGCCAACTTTTCAGAGGCAAAAGTCAGCAAATTCTGTTAGGTCACAGAGGTTGTACTTGGGGCAACAGACTCGAGTTGCTTGCGGTGTGAACGCACAGAAACACGTCACACTTACTCAACCTTTTCCGGCTTTCGTTGGAATTTGTGAAAGTTGATTGCTGATTTTATCAAGCAAATTGTTAAACCGCCTCCAGCTTGGCTTAATACAGTCAATCTTTGTCGAAGAAAGTAATCAAGAATTTCCCTGTTGTCAATGAATATGAGGGAGTACGTGTTTTTAACACATAACATTTATATTATTATTGAAATGAACTTGGAATGAAAAACAATATCCATAAATATAAAAATACCAAGATGCTAAACAACAATTTTCTCTATCACTACCCACCGCCACAAATTATATATGATAAATAAATATATATTTTTTCCGTAAAGTAAGACAGACAAACTCTACACAAGAAGTTTATGTTAAAGACTCTTTTTGTTTTCTTCAGCTGAAGTAAATTATGGCTCAGATGCAGTTCCAGGCAAACAAGAGCTGACCAGACTGTTATGGGGGAAGATGGCTGAGACCGACTGAAAAAACACAAACGCTTTGTGTCAACGGTTCTTGCCTCTTCACTAAAAACTCCATGTCAGGTGTCCTGATGCTAGGTTCTAATGTTGATGGATGTACGTAGCTACTCTAGCTAAGTGCTTGGCATCGGAGTGTCACTGCTGGTGTCAGCTCGGTCATGGATTAAAAAGCTGTAGCTCTTGATTACACATTTACAAGGTGAGAAACACTTAAATTTTTTTTAATAATAATCGCACAGGAGTTGCTACTGTGTCTTCCATACACAGTCACTCAGATGTAGCACTTCTTCGAAAAACAGTCTCATCCGCTAGCTAGCATTCTACATAGCCTCTTTGACATCAAAACGGCACTCGCATTGGAGCTAAATGCTCACTGATCAGGTTCCTCCCTGTCCGAATACACTGTCTTCAAAGCATGAGGCTAACCTCAGACATGTTGATGAAAAAGACATACCTTTATACTTTGACTTTACGCAAAACATTAGGCAGAAACTATCAGCATAAGGGGCCGATCACACCGAACAGATGCCACTATGGCAACAGGGCATTCAACTGTGATTAACGGGAAAAAAACAATGGATTCAAGCAGAGAGAGAGCAGCACAATTAGCTGTCTGCAGGCTAATATGATAGTTGGAAATTAGCATTAGCAATATACACTCTAATTAAAGTGTTAACAGTGGCCATTTACGGCTAGTCTGTCAGCCCAGTAAAGTATAAAGTTAATGTACTCCAACTCCAACTTCTTTTTATTGTGATTTATAAACATTATTGTGTAAATGCTAACAAACAGGAAGCTAGATGCTGTCATCTACGGGCATCAAAACAGGAAGGAAGTGGTAAAGCCCACCTCTTGATCGATTGGATGGGCTGCCTTTGGCAAAGTTTAGCTAAAACAATGATTATTTTGAACTTTTATGCACATCTAAAAACTGCTAGGAACACGCAATGCGCGGCACAAGAAAGAAGGAACAGAGTGGTTTTGCTGGCATCGTGTTTCTAGCGATGCTTCTCGTTGTGATCGACCCCAAAGGCTATAGTAAGTAAAGTAGTATTTTCCTGCAACAATCTTTCAACGTGTCTTGCCACATTTCTCCTGCTTGATAGCAAGCAGACCTAGGTTAATTACTAGTCTTTGCACCAATTCGACCGCCTGCAGGGGAAACACAATCTCTAAAATCTCTGTTTCATACTCTTTGGCGGCACCTATGGCGATAAGAGATTATTCCAGGCGTGTTTCTGGATATCACTTAACAGTGTTGCCTGTGTGACGTCAGTCAGTTTGAGTTGAAGAGCGATTCTGTTGCGTTAGCTCTGCCTACCCTCCCTGGCGGACCCACTGCTGGGTGACAGAAAACGTGTCACTCATTGTGTGTGTCTAGGGATTTTTCCTGGGAATGTCACCACAGACACCCAGTTTGTAGTACAAATGCTAGGGCTTGTGTTACCTTTTGGCGATATTTATTTTAATGAAAATATTCAAGCTTATTACTTACATCGGCTGCAGCTTACTCTGCAAGTTTTGCATGCCGTTGCTTATGTCAGGTTACGTCAACAATAAACTGAAGTCAACTCTCTTCATACCTCCCAGTGTCTTAATTGTTGTTGTAGCACACCTCATGGCAGCTGACATTACATTCAGTCAAATACAGGGAGGAAAAAGATACCTGCCTGTTTATCCACCATTGTCGTAGTTAGGTAGTTGAGAGAACGTTTCATGTGCAGCTTGAGTAGTATGGCACAGGGCTTACATTGTATTAGACTTAATACATGTCTGGATATATAGAACACAATAACAACAACAGCAACTACAACACAGAAGTAAAGTAAAAGTTTCAAAGTATAAAATTGTAACATGAACAGAGGGTGAATAATGTATTGCTCAACATAGAGAACAGATCGATTGACTTGTTTAGGCGCACATCCTTGCATGTGCATGTGTGCAAGTGTTTGTGAGTGGGTATTTGCATGTGCACATATTTGGGTGATGGAATACTCTGCAAGATCAAAGGAAACGTAGCAGCTAACGTTGTACAGATTGATGTTGAGTTCTACTTAAGTTTGGCACTCAGCTTTTCATTAAGCCAGTAGAATATCAGTCACAGTTGACTTACCCTGTTGTCAAGAATACAAACACAGAAAAGCACAGACACACAGAATAATCACATCAAGGAGAGGAGCCAAGATGGGAGAGGAGATGACAAGAGATGAGGAGACAAATAACGTTAACAAGGTGGGAAAAGAGGTAAAGCAGAGAAAGGGGTAAAAGGGGTAGGAAGAGGAAAAAAAAGGGGGAAATGATTAGGCAGAATAAAAGAGACCAGGAGATAGTGCATGGGTAACAGAGAAGACAAGGTGGTTGTCGCACTCCTCTCCCTCGAAACAAGAGGGTGATGATGATACAAAACAAAAGTGCCTTGGAAGGGTGTCACAGTTCTGCGGGGGTGTAAACAGTTTGTTAAGGAAAAAGGAAAATAGGGGTAAGCGATTTGTTTAAGGGACAAATATAAGAACACTGTTCTGTGTTAAAGGCTTCTGAGAGCAGCAGGTATACGCTACTACAAAGTTCCTGAGCCCTCAGTAAGCATTAAGAATCATCTGAATACAAAGTACTGCTCTACTTCAACATCTCTTACTGTCTATAGCAAAGGAGTCTCCTTCAGTTGTACCACTTAAAATGTCTGATTTGCTTTCAGTGTATTTGTTGTGAACCCAGTTCAGAATGCAAGATGGTGCTCTGGTTGTAGTCTTTCACATACTGAGAGGGATGAAAGGAAAAAAACAGTTAGCACAAGATTGCTGCCGTTTTCCTCTGGTTTGTTTCCTTCTTTCTTTCTTTGTGCACGATTTTAGGAAAGGGCTCAGTGCATACACTGTACTGACCTGGCTGCACACCCATGTTTGCTGGAGGGCAGATTCCGATCACCTGCTTAGCCTCAGCCTCGCAGGGCTCTCTTTTGACTTTTGATACCTTGTTGAACTTCAGACTTCGCTCTCCACACTAGAGAAATGGGCTGAGCCCCTTCGTGAGCAAAGGCTCTTGGCTTTGAGGGGTAAATGAGGAGACTGAGGGAACCTCTGCGGCTGGGGTACAGAGCGCAACCTCTGGTACTGTAGTTTGGCACTTGCCGAAGCCATGGAGGAGGGCTGGGGTGCCCCTGGGGTGGAGGAGACCACAGAGGGAGAGGATACAGAAGAGGAAGAGGTAGGGGGAGGAACATGGATAGGGTGAGATGAGGACGGAGGAGCTGGAAGGGCAGGAAGCGGGGGTGGCAAGTTTGGTATGATGTTCGGAGGTGGAGACGATTGTCGTCCTCGATCTCGATCCCTCTCTGTTCTCTGGGTCCGCTGCTGGATACTGAGGTTTGACTGGCTGCCAGATTTGGATGGATTCTGTGAGCGATCAGGTTTGGAGGACGACGAGGATTCCTGTTTGGGCTTCAGGGGCCCACCAAAACTCTGGCTTTGCTGGTACAGCTCTTCCTGGCTTTGCGAGGTTACGCGGGCCCATTTGGAAGAATGGGAGTGTGGATGGTGCCGGGGGGAATGACAGGAGGAACAAGCAGCGTGCCCTCTGCCCTTTTCCTTTGACTTGCGTTTACTCTTCTTCTCATCCTGCATGTGGAGTTTGTCCACGGACCAGTATCGTCGAGGAGGTGGTGGTGTGAGAGGAGGCGGGGGCCACTGCGATCCCGATCCCCAACCTCTCTCTCCTCCACGACCTCCACCAGACCCCCATCCACTTTCGGCTGTCCCCCACCTCTCTCCTCGCTCCAGGAACAGATCATCTCTACTGTTGATGCTGCCAGCTTTCTCCCTGGAGGGGTAGGTGCTGAAAAACCAACCACCCCCGCCAATCCCTCCCACTGCCCTGCCTTCACGATCCTCCCAATACCTCTCGAACTTTCCAAACTCTCCCGAAGAACCGTCATCATCAGAATATATCCCAACTACCTTATCACGTTCCCGCTCGTCATCGGACATTGTCCTTCCTCCTCCACGCCTCTTTCCACGACCTGCTTTCCTCCTCTCCAGCTCAGAATCTTCTCCCTCACACTCTACTTCAGACCCCCACTTGTGGAAAGACAACCCCTCCTTGGAGTGAATCTCACCTCTTCCATCGCGTCCTAGCAATGGCCTCCTCTCGCCTTCCATTCCTACAGCATCCCTGTCTGAACTTTTACTCTTCCTCCTTTTAGAGGAGACAGGCAACAAGGGCAGAAAGGCAGATGGAATGGTGACTGAGGATGGGTTGACCCCTCCCCAGAACTTAACAGACGTTGAAGGCTTAGCGCCCGAGCTATGATAGTGCTTGCTGTTCCTTCGTCTGGTTTCTCTTTCTTTCCCTCTGCTCTCTTCCCCATCATCCCTCTCTTTCTCTTCTCTTTCCTTCCTCTCCTCTTCACCTGAGATGTTCCATCCATAGCTTCGGATCGAGCTTTCACTCTTTTTCCGAAAAGACTCTCGCCTCAGGGGTGGGTATGAAGGGTAATCTGCGATCCCTGATTTCAGTTCCTCCCTTTTTTCAGCATCTCCTCCCTCCTGCACTGACCTCTTCCGCTCTCTCTTCTTCACCTTATCGTCTTTCTTCCTCTTCTTTGCTTTGCGCCGCTTTCGCTCCCTTTCTCTCTCCCTCTCCTCCCTCTTCTTCTTCTTTCGCCCCTTCTTCCTCCTTTTCCTTTCCCGTTCCCTCTCTTTGTGGTGTCTCTTGTCCAGTCTACTAACTGTTCCATCTCCCCGACTCGTTGTTCCTCCCCTCGCTCGTTCTCTCTCTCCCCATGATGCCCACCACTCCTGTAACTGGGCCAGCTGGCTGCCTGTTCTCTCTCTGCCAAAATCTTTTTGAGGGCGGGGCTTCCTGGGCGGGATTGGTGGAGGTGGCGGGCTACACGGCAGCGAGCGCGATGACATGCGACGTGAACGAATCTTCTTCCGTGACCCTAAGAGGAGGCTAGACTCCTCTGTGAGCAGATCGGAGTCATAGTCGTCATCAACCGTAAAGTCTCGGTCCCCTGCGCGATACCGGAAACTCAACGAGGAGTTGTAGGAGCTGTCACTGGAGCAAGAAAATGGGGAATTTGACCGAGACAGTGAGACAGAGGACGAAGAAGAGGAGGAGGTTGATGTAGAGGAAGAGGAAGAGGATGAGGCACTGGAGCAGGAGGAGTAGAAACGGCATGGGGAGGATGGTGTGGTAGGAGTGTGTGTTGGGGTGGACAGGGGAACAGGCAGAGGAGGAGGTGGAGGACGTCGCCCTCTTCTTCCACCTCCATCGCTTGCTCCATACCTCCCACCTCCTCGTCTCCCCAGAGGGAGTATATTCTCATACAGGGGACCTCCTAAGCTTTTTTTCCTTGCCTGAGTGAGGCTTCCCCGTCGCCAGAAAGGAGGCCTTCGTGGTGAACATGGCATCAGTGGAGGTGGCTTGGAGATTAAGTGCCCTGGGCCTTGTTGGGGGCCTTGTTGGAGGCCTTTAGAAGGTGGTCGTGAGATCCCTGAGGCTTTGGGGCCTCGTGGATTAGCTTTGGGAGTCTGCTGGGGACCCCCTGTCTGTTGGTCAGAGGTAACTCCTAGCCCCTCTGGATCTATAGGCCCATAGTAGCGCTTATATTCATCTAGACTTGTGTCACCCCCTCCCCCTGCTCCACCTGCCACTTGCAGGCTCCAGTGCTGTCCAAGGTTCGGCTGATACTGTGGGACCTGAAGTTCAGTGATTCCTCCTGCTATCCCCCCAACACCCACTCCTCCACCACTGCCTCCGCTCATGACTTTCTCTGGCTTTGACCTGTTCCAGCGATCAACAACAGCAAGTCTGCGGTCATGGCGTGGCAGGAAGGTGGAGCAAGGCATGGGGCCTTCCAGTAAGGGGCTGTTGGAGGGTCCCAGAGCCATTGCTGAGTGTCCTATAGTTGGTGGCGATCCAGGTAACATGGTGGTATAGGTTGGCCCTTGTTGTTGTTGTTGGTGGTGGTGCTTTTGCTGCTGTTGCACCATGGCAATGGCAGCCGTGTTATTTACTGTGGCTGTAACGAGGTGTTGGGATCCAGCAGGCATGGTGCTCATGGTGGTCATGGTGTGGTATTGGGGCAAGGAGCTTTTACTACCACCCGGTGCCGTCTCATCCTCAAACTGGCAGCAACTGTACATCCCCTGGGTGGAGAGATAAAATATTGTAAATAGACGTGCAGGCTGCCAAGTATGATAATAAGGAACAGTGTTTTTAAGAGAGAGAAATCCTATAGAGCAGTTTTGATTTGATACCTACACTGTAAATAATGGCTATGAAATCTACAGTTGTTTACTTTTGATTTAACAGAAACATTACTGTATATGATTTTTACAATAGAAAGTTGAAAAGTTTACATTACAACCTTGTTGACACGACAAAATCAAAGTAGTCTAAGTATTAAAGTTGAAATCACAGTAGTCAAAGCATTACTGTAAAAAAAAAAATCACAATATAGTACTGGAAATAGTAAAGTAAACTACTGTATTTTTTACTTTTTATCTTATTTTGTGTTTAATTGTTTTGTATTTTACAATGAATACATGAAATAAATACATGAAATACTTTAAGTATAGTACCTTTACTGTAAAAAGAATTTACAATAACTTGCTGGCCAATTGTTGCCAGTAACTTACTATAAATAATTACATTAAATTTGTTACAGTGTACACAAACTAGATGAAAGCTATCTTTAGAAAACCATGTGTGTGAAATGTATCATCGTTCCAGCCTTTACCGGTTTTGTCAGACAACATCCAGATCTAAAAGTAGCAGATGCATTTAAATATTTTTTTCACCGGTTGTATGTCCCTTAGTACCCAAAAGTTGTTATGATGCCCACAAAAATAAGTTTTTACGCTAAGACTGTGGTCACCATAGTGTTGTTAGTTTTTCCCCACAAATTACCAGATTGTCTAAACCCTCCTGGTTTTTCTAGTAGGTTTGGAAAGCGCTTGTCATTAAAATATTGTATTACTGTAAAGACACTTACAATAGTCTGTGGCTGTAAAACACATAACAAGTGCAATATTTGGAGCCTTCCTACATCTTGATAAAAAGCAACGTACCGGACTAAAGGTCTTTTCAATAGCTACCATACCTCACAGAGGATCCAGTTAAACCTGTGACAGTATGCTGCATGAACAGAGGCTTTATATCTTTCAGGGTTACAACTTATGTATTTTTATTTATCCTCTATCCACCCTATTTTCTATCTTGATTCAGTACATTGCACAACGCCCGACTGTGAAACTTTGTCGGCTCGACATATTTCCCAGTTTGAAAAGAAGAAAATAATCTATCTTTATTCTGTCTTTTAGCATGCTGGGAAATCGCTCTAGGTGGTTTCCCTCCCTCTACCTCTGGTTCTCTGTGTCACCACATCTCCTATAAAGGCAGGCAGCAGGGAGTGCTGACCATTAAATATTAATGAGTGTTTTGGAGAAACTTTGGACCGAGTTTACCGAGCTTCTTGGAGGGTCAATTTTCACACTATCAAACCAAACAGAGCTTTCAGCGAAGAAAACATCACTCAGCTGGAATAGGACTATTTTTTCTCCAATTGCACGCTGAAAAGTAATTGTAGAGGGAGGTATGCGAAGGAGTATACAGCTTCTGGAGAGGAGTAAAAACAACAGGGGAGGGTAAATGCTACATAACCTATTTTGCCACTGTGCAAATAAAACCATAGGTGACAGAGGCTTAATACGAAGAGAACCCCATTCTCTTTCTTTCTCTAGCTTGCCCACTTAACCGTAACCCAACAAGGTTCTTGTCTTTTCAGTCAGTCAGTCTTTTCTTTCCCCAGTGCACAAATTAAGTTAAAAATGTTTATTTTCTTTGAAATTAAAAGGGATTCATTGATTTAATTAGGACAATGCACATTAATCAACCTTTCTGTAAATGCGCCAGTGTTAGCCATTCGGCTAATTTTCAACTGTAGTCCTAGTTACCTACCATGCAGGTCTTTATGGTGGGAGGAAAAACCGGAGCACCCGGAGGAAACCCACGCAAACACGGGGAAAACATGCAAACTCCACCCAGACAGACCCTACTAAAGTAGAGTTTTTTGCCATCACAAAATTAGAGATTTTAGTGGCAACAAAAACAGACCTCATTGCTGTTACTAAACCTTTAGGGTGGGCTGCACCGTTCCTCTCTGGTGTTTGTGTGGAGAAACACTTTTCCTAAAAGCCTCATTTTTTTTTTAAGGTGCCCTTTCACACTTATTTCATTACTTTGTGGTAATGTCTGAAGTTCTACCATGGACACTGTAACCTTGGTTACCTCGTTTCAAGCCATCCTATGGATGGCGTGGTATGGAAAGCCTGCAGGAAGACTCAGTCCTCTTTAATATTCAATGAGCTAAGCCACTTGACTCTGATTGGCTAACTGCTAGCCAATGAGAACCTGGCTATCAGCAGCCTTTACCCAGCGCAACTGGGAGAGCTTATGAATAGTAATGAGCTCAAGCAACATGACGTCAGACTGACCAGATTTCTCCTCTTAAAATCTTTTCATTGGCTAGAGTTGACAGAGGAGGTAGCAGTTTATCTTCACATTCACCACATAACACAAACACATATGGACATAACATATTTAAAAAAACGTTTGTGTGGCAGGGCACCTTTAAACCAAGTGACAAGCGATCTGCCAGTGCAGCAAGATTAGTCAAATCATTTTTCCAAAAGAAGATAATTTGTGTAAAAAAAAAAAAGATTAGTGTCTGTATTTGTCTGTGTGAAGACATTTTAGAAAATAACATTTTAGAGTTAAAATTACCTTTTTGTAATGAAGGAAAAACTTTAAAATGGGCATCATCCCAAACCTTAGGATGCAATAGGAACTAGATTAATCTTCTTATCCACAGAAAATCCTACAGTTTGTTTCCTGTAGTGGATGACTGGGACACACCGGGACAGAGAATCTCATTTTCACATGTCTCGGTGCTGTTATTTGTCGCCACTTGACTTGAAATAAGATCGTTCTCACTCGCTTTTAATGAACTGCTCCAAACGTGTACGGTAAGTCGGCCTTTTTTCATCTTAGCAGCAACATCCAACAATGTTTGATTTGAATAAAACATGAATGGAACAGTGTACATTACTAGCTCCTCATGACATCTTTTTAAAGTTTAATCCCCAAGCAGAATTAATCAATTACACAATCACGTGAGATGAGCTACGCTACCTCTACTGTGCCTGTGTGCTCTTTCTCCGCTACCTTTTAGTATTTACACCTCCCTGTGGATAGATGGGACTCAATTAGCAGTCCTGGGGAGAGCAATGTAAATCACAAAGACTATTATTCTTCCAACGTGAAGATGATTCATAATATCTATCGATATCTGTCACATCTTAATGACAAAATGTGTGGGGCCTAGTGTAAATCTCTGTTCCCCAACGGGACAGAGATCTGATGGAGAGACTGTTATAATGGCCCTTCCGGACACATGAATCAGCAGTCCCAGCGGCAGAAGTGCTACCACAGTCCCCAGAGCACGGGGAGCAGTACACTGTGAAATTGAAACTTGGGTGAGTCACTGATTGGGTTAAGGCAAGCCACAGAGGCCAGCTGCAGAGGCTTTAAAGCAGCATACATAGCTTGGAAGATAGAAGATAGCTAGTCGGCCGTTTGCATGGAATGAGGAAGGCAATGGATAAGGTTAGAGTTTGCTCATGCAAGAAAATATGCCGGCATACTCTGCATGTACTGTATGGAGAGGTTAAATTGCACACAAAGGGTCTGCAGGGAATCCCATCAGAGATTATGTGGATAACTGACTCTGCAGGGAACTGAATGGGTTTTCAGCCACATGGTCAATATATATGGCCTGTCTATGAAACAGTGGAGTGTGTTAAGTAAATGGTACTTCAGTCTCATATCAGTACATACATAAGACCAAGAGGTCTTCAACAGGACCCATGCCTTACCAAATCTGGAGGTTGGAGCACATTGTCATGTGCATACTGCAGATTCAGAAGAAGGCGGCTTGGAGACTTGAGAAAGAAATTACTACTACTCGGGCCCTATTTTAACGATCTATGCACACGGCGTGCAGCGCCTGGCGCAGGTGCGTTTAGGGCGTGTAGGAAT
>NC_045746.1:24104603-24106731 GCF_008692095.1 Etheostoma spectabile | reverse complement strand
GACGGCGGAAAAAGGGTCTGTACGTCGGGTGCATGGTTCAAACGGGTTGTACTTAGTGTGTTCATTAATCATAGGTGTGTTTTGGGCGTAACATGCAATAAACCAATCAGAGGTCATCTCCCATTCTACATGGTGGATTTGTTAAACAGAAGGAGAGAATTTCAGGAGAAGAAACTGATCTGCTCGTGCGTGAAGTTAAAGCGTGTGAGCAGATCATATAATGCTATTTCACACTAATATTTTTAAATTTGTGTGCTGCTGCGTGTCCCTGTGTGTGTGTGTGTGTGTGTGTGTGTGTGTGTGTGTGTGTGTGTGACAAGCATAGTATGTCCGCTGTGCACGAGCCTAGGCACATTTTACCAATACGCTGTTAAAATAACAATGAAATGCTGCGTTATTGACTTCAGACCATGTTTTTGTTGGTCAACGGTGCGATCACTTTCCGCTGCCTCAAGATAACAATACGCCCAGAATGCACCTGAACACACCTCCCTGAAGGACCAGTATGCCCATGGGCGCAAAGATGGGCGCAGGTGCATTTGCTATTTAAACAACGTGGGTGCTGTGGAGAGAGAGAGAGAGAGAGAGAGAGAGAGAGAGGAGAGAGAGAGAGAGAGAGAGAGAGAGAGAGAGAGAGAGAGAGAGAGAGAGAGAGAGAGAGAGAGAGAGTGCAGATAAGTGATTTGTTTTGAAAACAAGAACAAAAGTGTAAAGAGGCGACATAAAAAGGTGCACATTCATTCATATCTCAATGTTTCCCTCCTTCCAACTTCTTCTCCCCAATCACAGCATTCATCTCTTTTCCATCTCTTTTGCATGATCCTTTCTTTCATTTCATCCTGTGTCTCCCTCCTTACCCCCCCCCCCTTCTTCCCCAAAGCTGAACTTACCAAAACAGTTTGGACTCTCTCAAAGACAACAGCTGTGCGACAGCTAAGTGATCACTCGGCCCCGGACCCTTGACGCGATGCCAAGGACAAACACTATTGAGGTTTCTCTTTTTTTTTTTTTTTGGCTCTACCTTCTACTCGCCCTGCTTAATGCCAGAAACAAGTATCATTAGTATTGAGTGGCACCTACTTTTGTGCAATCCATATCTTGATTAAATCTGAAAACTGTTCATTAACCTTGGTTCATCTTTACATCTCTATTTTCCAGAATGAAGTGGACTTCATGGCCACAATCAATCGATTCCATAGAGAGAACAAGAGATCCTAAAAGCTTCTGCAGTGTGCTCTCAGTCTAGCGTAATATCTGCACCTGAATAAATCGTTTACCAATGCTCCTCAACGGTATTATGAATCAGCAGTTGTTTCACGAACTAGTTATAGCCTCTCAGCTTTAGGGTGTGTAAATCTGAGAGATCAGCTGCTGTAGTGCTTCGTTGACGTCAACAAATATAAAACCTCTCATAACACGGAGTTCCTTCAGTTCCCTCACCAATCTGAAGGAGATAAATTATATGTCTACCCTTTTTTTCTTCTTCTCAGGTATTCTTCCATGTGTCTTGAGGATGTCTACATTCTGCACAAAACTCCACAGGGTGGTGTGATATGCATTCTAGACAATGACTTTACAAAAGCATCCATTTCTCCAAGTGATGTGTATCCTTATTTGAAATCTTGCCGTCTGGGATCCACCCCGAAGACAAATGGCTTCACAAACCAGGATGTGAGATAATACACATTTTCAAAACCACATACTATACTAGCATTGCGCACTGATTTGGCCCAAATGTAGCATGCAGTATGCAGACAAAAGCTAAATCTGCAGTATGCCAAAAATACCCGGATGCTGTAATGATTTGGGAAAAATCTCCAGGATGCCTCAAACCAGTCTATCTCGTCTACTGTATCCCACAATGCAAAGCGGCGGGAAAAATCGGAACAACCACGGCTTGGTGTTGTGGCCAACAGAAAGTTTTTATCTGCTATTTTATCACTAAATCCACTTCTGAGACATTTTATTTGCAAGAAATCAAACAGTTGAGAAGCTCTACAGTCTCTCGTTCCACTTCCACAGACCCCGCTGTCAGCTGGCTGGAGAGCTCTTAAGAAACTTGAAGACAAGAGGCGTTTATTTCCCTGATTGTTGTTATAGGTTTACAAAGTGAAAAAGCCCAAAGTCC
>NC_045746.1:24097109-24104593 GCF_008692095.1 Etheostoma spectabile | reverse complement strand
GGGACTTACCATCTCCAACAGAAAACACTGTTCACAACCTGCTCCAAACAGCTCTATTGTAGTCCAGCCGTTACTTCTCTGACAAACGTGCGTCACTTTGTAACACACGTTATAATGCTCACCTAGCTGCTAGCATGGCACGCCCTCATACTCTGCTTCTGACTGGCTAGTAGTCCTTACCTAGCTACCGTGCATGTGCGACTCCCAACAACGATGGAAGAGAAGTGAGATGTCTCACTCTGTAGCTAAAACAGAGAGCTCAACACACAGGGTGAAAAGAGGAGCTGCAGCAATGTGCAGTACAACAAACATATGGTGTTTTTTGAAAATGTAAAACTAGTCTGATATAACTTCTAAATACAATTATGAACCTGAAAATGAGCATGATAAGAGCAATTTAAGCTCCACAACAATTACGGGCGTAGTGTCATTACAAGTGCCTACCCACGTGCATGGATTCCTTCCGAGTGAACACCGCAAATTTGACAGCTCATTGTGTAAATAACATTTTGTCACAGCACGAACAGTCAACCATACAAGATCGTTGCAATATCGACATCGAGGTATTTGGTCAAGAATATTGCGATATTTGATTTTCTCCATATCAGCCCTAGTTGCACGTTTCAACTTATCCAAAATCTTTGGTCTGGACTGGACTTAAAGCACATTGTATTGTAGTACATTGTATTGTATTGTATTCTACAAGCATGCAGCCCCTTGTGGCTACTTAGATCATCGCATCTAGAAGCTTTTTATTCTTTCAATGGTGAGCCAATTAAGTAGGATGTGAGGTATTAGTGTTGAAGTGTATGGGGGGGGGGGGTCTTTGCTGCCTTATCTCACCCTGCTGAGAGCCAGGAGGAAGTCCATCCCGCCAGATCGCTTCACACAGTGCCGTAGTTTCCAGTACACCAGATGCTCCCAGGCAAAGACCAGGAGGCTGAGGCCCATGGCCACCAGCAGCATGTAGAAGACCCCTGCCATGTTGTCTATGTCCAGCTTACTGCTCATCACCTAGAGGGGAGAAGGGGCGGACGGGGGAAAGACAGGATGGAAGGATAGGAATGGCAAATGTTATAGGAGAAGAGAGCAGAGAAAAGGCATGAGTAAAAGGAAGAGGCAGAAGAGGTAAAGGGAAAGCATATGAGAAGGGAGGAGCAGAGATGAAACAGGAGAGTAGATTTATCACTAACTGGGGCCAATTTGTCTCCCAGACAGCAGATAAAAAGTTAATTACAACCAGCAGTACAATAGAGAATTCCCTTGCTGTCACTGGATGTCAGAGCGCCCATCTGTGATATTTTAGAGCCCCTTGCGCTCGGAACACTGATGCAGAGACCAAAACATGTCAGTCACAACAGAAACCCTGGTCCATCAAACAAAAAAAGCTTTTCATCCTGTTTTATTTATTCAGTTTCAACATCCATATCTCCCATCTGCTGCCAAGCTGCATTCACTTTTAAATCAATAATTATTATTGATGTGTATAACACCATAAACCGCACATACATCCCTGAAACTGAGCTTGTTGGCCCTCCTTTACCAGACCTGTGTGCGCTTGTCATACGAACCAACTACAGGACACAAAACGCAGGCGGAGGTCTGATCAGGCAGCGGTTAATTGCGTTTGCAAGCGCGCCAACATTGAGCGAAGGCAAGCAGCAATGTGGATGCGTTGTCACATGGCGAGATGACAGGTTAATTTTGATTACATGTAACGTTTTCTTACAAGCTGTGCAGAGAATCAGAAACTCTGGATTTTGTGACGGCTTTAAGCATCAGTTTCAAATGATCAGTTTTTCTACTTTTCCATCAAGTAGATTAAAGGTTAGAAAAATCATCCTTCTCTCATTCAATCCATATATGTTTCACAATTATCAGTGAGGTTTAAGGTGATGATAGGTTGTCAGACAACTCACTATTGATAGCTCCCAACTAGGTATACACTGGAGTACTATCTTTTTTTTAATTTATATATAAATTCTATAGGGTGATGATGGTTACTTGAGTGAGTCTGGTTTTCGTGATACCTGGTTATCTGCTGATGGAAATTGCAGCAAATATGCCTGAACACTGATTACCCTCATGTTATCCAAGGATCAAATTTGACCCATTTTTATATCAGAAATGTGGGATGTTTTAACCCTTGTATCGTCTTCACTTTCGGGACCCTCTCGTATCCCTCGGGTCCAGTTAAATTTTTGACCCGTGACTTATTTGGAGTTTTAAAAACAATCCTAAAAAAAAATTATACTTCATAATCTATTAACAAATATTGTCTTTATCTCAATTTCAAACAATTGAGATAACATAAATGTTTAGGGAATGCAATCAGTCTCTACTAGAACACAATTAAAAATGGAAGAGTGGTTAGTTTTTCATAAGGTTATAATTCATGTTAAAAATCCACTATGGAAAAAAAAACATAAGTGTCATATCCAGAATAATTTTCTTGATTGAGTCAGGGATATATGTTTATCACAGGAAATAAGGTACGGTAATTGATTTTCAGGTAGAAAGAATGTAACTTGTACCATTTTTTTCTTGTAAAAATTTGAAATGGGTTAATTTGACCCAAATACCATACAAGGGGTAAAGAAGCGTACAAAATGACGAAAAAGAGCGACAAAACAAAGGGAAAAACATAACTTGTGTTGGAAAAAAACACAAAAACACTAGAAGAAAGTGTCAAAAATGACAATAGTGTCAGAAAGAAAAGACGACCAAGATATCGGGAAAAAAACTATAAAATGTTGAAAAAGTGACCAAAACAGTAGGGGGGGGGGGGGGGGGTGGGGAAACAAAAAAGTAAATTAAAAAGACTTTCAAAAATAGCCACAAAATTTTTTTGGAAGTGAGAACAAAAGAGCTTTTGGCATGGTCGACAGGAAGACAACACAATGTGTATAATGTGCATAACGTGTCTGGCCTGGGGTCACAGCGGGGTCACAGCGGGGTCACAGCGGG
Source organism: Etheostoma spectabile (assembly GCF_008692095.1). Lineage (NCBI taxonomy): Eukaryota > Metazoa > Chordata > Actinopteri > Perciformes > Percidae > Etheostoma > Etheostoma spectabile. Next base: position 24,101,626 of record NC_045746.1, on the reverse strand, counting down.
GTCAGCACCAGGGATAGTGGTTGTGACGTCAGCCTGGTTGGACCACTATCCCAGCGAGTAGCTCGCTGACTGGCTGAGCATGACTCAGGTCGGACTACATCAGAGCAGAAGCTGACTTGTGTGCCAGGTTGATGGGGGAAAAGGTATAAGACGTCATACCTCAATCTTATCATTGTGGCAGATACCCGACAGCCAGAGACGCTCCAACATATCAATCTCATCTGCAAGAGAAAAGACGGAGGGAGAACAAGAGGGTCAAAAAGAAGAGAAGCTGGAAGAAAATGAAATATCAAGATAGAAAAGACAATAGGGGAGAAGGAGTTAAAACGGTACAGAACTAGAGGAGAAAATAAGAGAGATTTAAAGGGGATTATTGCCTTTTTGTTATGAGAGCAAGGTGTTTGATCCCCCGAGGGAGAAGGCAAGAGTCGGAAAGCTGAAGATGTGAAGAGAGGAGAAGGCAAATAAAGAGAGGGTCAGATGATGAAATGCAGAATGTGGGAGAGAAATGCGAGGAGAATGAAATGAATTCTTTTTTGTGTGATGTTAAAAAGAGATGGAAGTGAGACTGATGGGAGTGAGCCAAGCGAGGAAAGATAACATGGTGACTGGTACAGATGGTAAAATTAAAGTACAGGGTCTCCGTCACTACAATGCAAAGGATAAAGTACACAGAAACGTGTATCTCTCGTAAGCTACAAATCACAATCACTGAAATACAAAGTATGAATGGTAAAGGAAAAATCGGGGAGAAGCTACAGAATAGGTAGCAAGAGAAAGAATTGGAGGCCATTTGCAGAGAAAGCCATGAGACTGAAAAGAGAAAATTGGAATTGAAAGTGAGAAAAGCCCTTTGAAGCAGGTTGGGAAATGGCCTGGCATCTGAGGCGGGCACACTGAGGGCAGAGGGTTGCGACAGATCATGGATGATGAAAAGGGGGGGGGGGGGGGGGGCAAAGTACACAAACATTGTACTCCCCGCTCAAACTATCACAATCTCACACACACACACACACACAGAGCTGCAGCGTAATAGGACTCTCAGGGCTGGCCATTAATGCATTAATGAAAAAGAATGACGTAGTGGGAAGGAAAAAGCAAAGGATAAAATGTGGAGAGAGACTTATGTAGACAGATGTGTAGTGAGCCGGTTTCAGAAGGATTTTAAAACTAGCACATGAACACACTGTCGTGCACACACTCTGAAGATGTCCCAGGCTAAGGAAGTTCCAATTCCCGATGCTCAGAGTTACAATATTAACTGACCTCTGGGTTAATTAACGCTGTCTGGAAACCCCTCCCGAAGTCCTGCCACACGGATTAGACCACCCAGACTCGGCCATGTTGACTGAAACGTCAAATCGACTCAAACAAAACACAAATCTCCCTTCGACATGGATCACTGTGTGCCACATTTCACTTCCCCGACAGTCATGTGTGGGAATTCAAACGTTCATGACAGCTGAATTAAACCGGGCTCAACTCCATCGACCGGGCCTCATCTCGCCCCGCTCCCCGCGCAGACCCTGACAATAGACGCTAATACGCGTGTTGATTCTGTGTGCGGCTCACTCCCGTAATCTCATTCATCGAGTTTCGATGAGTGCTCGGCTGATTTCTCCCTCCCGGTCCGGCTCTCAGCCTTTCTCCCTTTATCTCCCTGTAAATACATTAATCATGGCAGCCGGCGGCGCACAAAGCTGCTCTTTGGGAGAAATCTCTCCCGACAAAGAGCTGACAGACAGGCAGAATGTCAGCTGTATCCTCTCTCACCTGCCCTGAGGAGGAAAATGCCACGGTGTTAAGAGGGGAGGGTGGGGCATCGTCTGCACAAATGAAAAAGAAAAAGCAGAAGTGCAAAACACAGAGGGGGGAAATCCAGAGCTCATAATTACAATAATGTGTCATTCTGTGATTTTTTTGACAGCTGGGCCGTGATCTGGGAACAATTCAGTTTGATTCAGTTCAACACTAACCTAGAGAATGTGCCCATCTCCCTTTGATAGCTTTACATTGGTCAGTAGTAAGGAATTAATTCAATCCTCTCAGTGGCATTATACATACACACTCCTTTATCTAATCTGTGCAGGAAAAGCTTTTAGGGGAAAGTTCTGATGAGCGGGAGAGGTTTTATACTCTATGTATAGTCTCACCTGGAAGACCTCCACAAGGAGATAGTCTCGCATTGGCAGACCTTCCTCCACAGCGCGGTGGAAGGTCGTGAATATAGAACTCAAGGAGGTGACCAGGAGACATCCTTACCCCACGCTAGAAGCACCTCAACTAGCTCCCTCCAGCGCAAATAACCAGTTTTTGTACTTCTCTTTACCCCGTCCTTGAAGTGTGCGAGTTGCATTATTTAACTCTAGGGCTGATATTTTATCGTCTTTCAGTGGAATCATGTCTTAATGAAATGATTTATCAAGTTATCGTGATAATCAATTACATGGTCAAAATTGATAGTAACAAGCACATACTAACTCACTTTTCTTTTTGAGGAAATATTTGACAAATTGTGTATTTGTCGCATCACGCAAATTTTGTGCATACATGTATACATAGTCAGTACATAGAGGGGGGGAAAAAAGTTTGGATGCTTTTATATAGACCTTAGTGGTCCCCTAATACTGTATCTGAAGTCCCTTTTATATAGACCTTAGTGGTCCCCTAATACTGTATCTGAAGTCCCTTTATATGACCTTAGTGGTCCCCTAATACTGTATCTGAAGTCCCTTTTATATAGACCTTAGTGGTCCCTATACTGTATCTGAATCCTTTTATATAGACCTTAGTGGTCCCTAATACTGTATCTGAAGTCTCTTTTATATAGACCTTAGTGGTCCCTAATACTGTATCTGAGTCTCTTTTATATAACCTTAGTGGTCCCTAATACTGATCTGAAGTCTCTTTTATATAACCTTAGTGGTTCCTAATCTGTATCTGAAGTCTTTTATATAGACCTTAGTGGTCCCTAATACTGTATCTGAAGTCTCTTTTATATATACCTTAGTGGTCCTAATACTGTATCTGAAGTCTCTTTTATATATACCTTAGTGGTTCCTAATACTGTATCTGAAGTCTGTTTATATAGACCTTAGTGGTCCCCTAATACTCTATCTGAAGCCTCGTTCCAAAATTCAGCCTTGATTCAGAATTACAGCCACTAGAGCCAGTCCCACAATGAGCTTTCCTTAGTATGTGCCATTTCCGAGTCTGTAGCTTTTGAGGAGGAGAGGGGGGGGGGGGGGGGGGGGGCAAGGTGGAGGCTGGAAAATGGCCCCCAGCAATGGCATATGCTAAGGAGAGCTAATTGTGGGACTGGCTCTAGTGGCACCAAGGCTAAAGTTTGGGAATGACACTTCAAATACAGTATTAGGGGACCACTAAGGTCTATATTAAAGCATCCAAAAAGTACCGTGTCATGAGACCTTTAAAACAGCCACCGTAGTGCGTAGTAAGAAAGTAAGACACTCAGGAGTACCCAGTGCACTGAAGAGTGACGGCAAAGAAAATTGTCATTACGTGACGAGCCGGCATGAGAAAATGTTACCTCTACAGAGCTTCCTAACACAAGAAAAGATAGAAGTTCAGTTACAAAACAAACTAAAAAGAATTGACTGATGAATAAATTCTATTTTTCTAAAATATAGAAAAACAACAGGTTTAGGCTAATTTTGCACAGTACCCTGACACAAATTTGCTCCCCATACAAAAGACTCCAAGACACCTGCCCTCCTTTACTTGTGGCAACGACTCGCCCCCCTAACTGAAGGAGGAAATCTATTTTCCCGATAGAGCACCCCCAGACTGACACCCGTCTCTGGAGCTTAATTAAAGCCACACTTGGCCAGAAATGCCTGTCATGTGTGTGCAGTCTGGTTAAGCTACAATAACTACATTATCAGCAAAAAAAGCACAGTAAGTTGGCATCTGCATTTCAATTATGTAATATCAATTCCAAATAGTTTGTAGCAAGCACACATGATCTACAACAATCCACTATTATTAGTAATGATTAGATGCAAGCTTTTCTTAGACTGAAATTGTTTTTTGAAATGGAAGATTTGTTGAAGAAAATGCTCTGGTGGGGTCCTGTGTCATATTTCAAAGTTGTTCAATTTCACATTTCATTAAATTTTTTGTACAAGTCATATTCCCATGTGATCACATTTTATCCTCGGCGACACAGCAAAATTTAGTATATGAATAACTGTAGATGGAGAGGAGAGAAATATTGGACGGGACAGAAAACACAGGAAATCATTTGAAGTTATTGTAAAAGCTTTTCTTTTTATGAGTGACAGAATTAAATTATAAGAGCTGCAGTCATTCCAGCCGTCGTGTCATCGCACATGTCCTCGGTCTCCAAAATAAATTGTTTTGTGAAAACTGAAAAGCTTAAAAGTACAAATAATGATTGGACAACAAGCCTGAGAGACGGCACATGTTTACAGGGTGGGAGCAGTGGCATGTACTGTATGTGTGTGTGTGTGTGTGTGTGTGTGTGTGTGTGTGTG
>NC_045746.1:24085307-24097099 GCF_008692095.1 Etheostoma spectabile | reverse complement strand
GTGTGTGTGTGTGTGTGTGTGTGTGTGTGTGTGTGTGTGTAGAGGTGGTGAAATCCAATAATCTCTAAGGAGATGGATCCCTAGAAATATTAATCTTTTCAAGGGTATTTGTGTGAGGCACTTGGAGTTTATACGGGTTGTCAAAGAGCCAGTGCCAGATTATTTGTCAGAACATTTTTTAACTTTAACAACCATCTCATCTTTTATTTTGATCTCTCGCATCTCCCAATAAAACTACACTGTCAGAGGACTGGAGTCGACCAGGGGGACTGAACGTTTACGACTTATTGAAATCATTTTTACTCAGAGGAACCTATACATCAAATGAGCCAGTGGAGATTATTTCCTATGTTTTTGTGTGTAAGTGACTGATTGGAACAACGATCTTTGAAATTGGTCCAGTATTGGTTGAGAATGCGGTGACCAGCAGCTGCAAACCAGGCTGCAATGTAATCCTAAAGGGCAAATGTACATTGTTAATTTTGTCCACTGGTGCCATTCAAGTGCCATTCTTTCCACTGACAGGCTCAGATTGGTACTCTAAGTGTCTGTCATCCTTATGGAAAGAATCCTTACACAGAAAATCCTTTTTTAACAGTTGAATTGTCTTTGTTTAACTAGAAACAGCTCTGAGAGTGCAACTGTCAACCCACCAGATTTCATTTAAAAAAAAAAACTATACTTTCAGCGTGTATCGAGCCAACATAATTCCACATTTAATCAGATAACTGTGTGTTAATTTCAACCAAACCAGAGTTGTGATGATTGGCACAGTGGAAAGACGAACCAAAACGCCTTTCCATAGCTTTAATTTGTGTGGGTCGATTTTGAGTTAAGTGTATTTTGCTCTGATAAAATTACTGCTTATGTACATGGAGTCTGGTGGCTTTAGCGAGAGTAATTTCGTGGTTTAGTTTTTTTGTTTAAAAAAGGATGTCACTCTATAACAGAAAGGTCAACCTCATTAGAAACCCTTTCCATAACGTTGTCAGTCACTTATTTAGAATAATAGTCTGAGCCTGCAGACAAAAAGTGAAGGTGTGTCCTTAGTACTGGACCAATGTCAGACATTGTTGTGACTTGAAACAGTGACATACACTAAGTTTCCATCCACTTGTCAATTGAATATCTGTAGTTTGGTAAAAAAAACTCATGGTGAAAGTGTGTTTCAATCCAACGGCTTTAAAGCGAATAAAAACCTGTGTGTAATGACGTCACAGGATATTTTGCGATCAAATTGGTATATCGAATTGATTTTTTACAAAGGTATTTTAAGGTGTTTCCATTCATTTTTGCACTGAATCGCACAACATTCAACAAACCTTTGTGAACAAAGTTTTTCTAGACAAAAGGGATCGCGTCAACTACCAACAAATGATCAACATTGCACAAGTTGTGTTTGTGCAATGTTGACAGCGACATATCATTGCATAGGTATAATTATAAAACAACGACGCTATCAACACATCGCTATGTTGATGCAGATGCAACTTGGCTTTTGTTTTCCCTCCGACACCGCTGCGTCTTTTTTGAGACATGTCTCGCAGTTTGAGTGCTTTCCATTTACTCCGCAGGACGTCCCACGACTTGTCCTAAGCTTTGTAACCCATTTCCTTCGCGAGTCCCTGATAAATTAAATTCAAAAAGTCTCTCGTCTCCTTGTTTGTCCAACTACATCTGTGTTGACACCTGCAATGTGTGCAAACAGAGGGGAAATAATGAAAACTTCTTCTTCTTCTTCGTTTTGTGGTGTGTTGCAACCATAAAATCATCTGAAACTTAATCGTAATTCATCATTTATTTGGGAAATAAAGTTTCTATAGTCATGTATCGCATGAGCCAGTTATCGATCAAGATAAATTCCAATGAGACCGAACGTCTTTGAGTCGATATTCATGATATTCCATCGGCATTTTTCATTCAACATCACTTAATTTGGATAAAAACGTGTGAATGGAAACATAGCTTCAGGGACAAACAGGAAAACAGGGTCCAGGTTGAAAAAAGAAAATTAGGCTTTGGTTGTTTTGTGTGATAATGTACAAACAACAATGTATCAGAGAACAATAGAAAGCAAAGAAAGAAAAATCCCACCACGTGTCAGGCGTAGGAGTCTGAACATCCTTGTTTATGTGTTTTATTACTTTTTAGATGTTGATCCAAAACGATCTGGGGATTTTGTTTAACTGTGCAACTAAACTAAACACAAAAACAAAACTGCAGTTTCATGGAAATATCAGCGGCTCTATTCTCAGCCTATAAAACTAAAACCATGGCCCGGGTCTCTGTAGACCCAAAGCCATCTGAACAAAAAATAAATCAATTTCCCGAAGGGTGTACTATGCTGATACATTATGTTCCATCCTCAGCGCCAAAAGCTGTTAGCATTCACATTTTCTTTTTATCATTATTTTATGTGTTGAGGTGTTTTTTTTCGTTGTTTTTTCCGTTTTTTTATCGGCTTTGCTCAGTCAGCGTGAATCAATGTGAGTGACACAAAGGAGAAGTGGAACCGAGGCGAACTTTGGATCCACGCAGCTCTGGGATTTGATTCCGGGTGCAACATCAGCAGTTCTAACGGTACATATAGTATTCCTGCTTCTCTGCCTTTTGCAGCTTCACTTTGAAGACGGTTTATTTCTTGGAAGTCTGTTGGAGCCAAGTGGGACTTGACACACGGCTTCCTCATCTTCAAAAGGTTTACTTTATCAAAAGTACTGCGAGGGATCTGCTCGCCAACTGAGTCTCTTTAGGTTTTTTAGCTAATGGGGGGTGGGGGGGGGGGGTCAACAGCGCTCCAAAAAGAGAGTTAACAGGTAGCATCTACTATGAACTGCCTGTAACTAGAGGAATATTCTATGGTTTGTAATGGAATCTTGAATTGAGTTTTTTTAAAAGACCCCTGAGCAAATAAAGCAAGGTTGCTGATGAAGGCCAGCTAAAAAAGATTATCTGTACTATAATGGAACAGGGGAATTATGGGGGAGTACCTGTATTGTAATGGATCGCATGGTAAATTAAGCATAATGCACATTTCCACAGCACTCAAACAACAACAACAACAACTACTTTGCTGTTCTTTCAATCATGTTAAGTGCAACAACACTTTCTGCATATTTTACACAATAAAAGACTACAACAGGATGTCCCTAGTGCAGGAAGTGTTGACTTTCATTTCATTTTAACGCCAATTTAATGAGAACAGTATTCATATTAAAATACAAACTCCGAGCATCAGATCTCGGAGCATAGTGTATATCATCGACGTTTCACTTCCGGGATTGCTCCATTGCCGATGAAAATTTCCCCGGATTTCACTCATTTAGGCCGGATATCCGTTGCCTTGGGCTTTCTTTGTGTTGGCATTCTAAACTCCAGATAATTTACAATGACTATGGTTACCTGCTCCTCAGGTCTCTGCAGGGTTAACCCAGACAGCTAGCTCGACTATCTGTCCAATCAGAGTTTTCTGTTCCACGACTAAAACAACTTTTGATCATTTCACCAAAACAAGTTCCTTCCTATTTTGCTGCAGCACTGAGGCTTTTCCTGGTGATTAGAACCGCGCAAGACGATTGTGATTGGTTTAAAGAAATGCCAATAAACCAGAGCACGTTGTTCTCCCGTCCCAGAATGGTGTGTGGAGCAGCCGGACCTTCTGCCCCAGCGCCGTGGTGGAGGAAGGTCTGGCAAAACAGGACTACTCGGAGCAAAGCTGAGTGTTGCACTGATTAAATTAAAGCAGTTGAAATACACATTACCCTGAATTCATTAAGACAAACATAAACAAAGAAGATGCACTGTGCATCAACATCAAATTAAAACAGTACGACTTACTAAAACTGAAAGAAAACAATAGGACTAAAGGGCATTAGTATACGCCTGTTTCTGTAGGTAGGGTTAGGGATTTAATATGTTTTTTTTAATTTAACGGTATGCTAAATTCTTTAGAATCCATCCATTAAAGACACTTTTATTATTTTCCATATCAACAGTTTTGTAAATGTGGTGTCACCCCGTCGCATAGCCAGATGTCTCATTTATTAAACATAAAAAAAACAGTTTTCAGACTGAACATGTTCAGTATCCATGTGCCGTTAGCCTCTAGTGTTCACCCCCCCCAGGAGCCGCTGTCACCGCCAGCACCGAGGCCTTTTTCCACCTCGACTCTCCAGTTGCTAATTGGGAACGGGCTAAATTGCTCCCCAGAGGAGCCAATTTGGTGACTGCCCGGTCATTAACTCTACAAAAAAAATCCAATAATACTCCAACAAAGAGATGCGGAACAGTTCTAGGTCCTGATGAGTGGCCATAGTGAATGTGCTGTGGATGGTGACCGCATGCGAATCATGCAGTGGCTCAACAATACAGAAAGCACAATTAGCACAATTAGCCTGAACAGTACTAGCCAAAAAAAACATACAGTACAATGCAATTTACAGATGGTCCTACACTGTATCCAGTTAATCCAGTTGCCATAGTTCAGAATAAACACACAAAATATGAGCACAACAACCGACACAAAGCCTCACTAATGTGTGCAGGTTCTTTTTTGGTATCCTTAATTATCTACACACATCATTGCGTGGCTTTAATTTAAACACCCCCCCCCCCCCCCCCCACCCCCCTTTTTAGTGTTATTTATGGGTTCATTCAAGTTTTCACCTCTTGTATTTTCCACACTTCCTCAATCATTCATTCCTAATTTAACAACTGTGGTGGTGTGTAAAGAAAAAAAGAGCATTACCACACCAACAATATACACTACCCATGTGCACGTGAACATGCTTATCTATGTACACTTTTGTGAAGTCATTTTGCTTCTTGTCATTCATGCTTTATGTTCATTTGTGTTGCAAGATTTGCTGATGTATTGAAGTTGGTGCTAATTCAGCCTTGGGTTGTTTTTCTCTGTCACTGCTTTTACTCTCTCTGAGCGCAGGAGCTAAAAGGCTTTCCTGCCATTATAAAAAATTGTAAAAGAAGGGTCATTATTGTATTATTGAGGGGTCCTTTTAGTCATTCACCATCTCTCTCTTGGACGTGTGCGCCTCCTCTCATACACCTGCTCTATTCAACGAGTGCCGCTGGCATGAATAGAGGACAGAAAATATTGCCCAAACATTTGAGCCAAAAAGAAAGTACATTTACTTCAAAAGTAGCAGAAAAATGCTTTGATCAAATACCATTAAAATCTGTCTTTGTAGTGTTTTTTTGGTCTAGAAACCAGTAATTCATGACACTGGTGAGGAGAGGAAACCTGTAAAGATGTTTGAGTCATTTAATATTTGTATCTTATCGTGACATACTTTGGAAGGTTAGATGTTCAAATGTAACTCACTCCCTCTCTCGGTTTCATTTCTGCAGATCAAATCATTTTGATCAACCAGTTTGTTGTAATGTAGTCTGCGCTGCAGAGGAGGGTCTGGGATGGGAGAAATACGGGCTCTGGGTTATTGACACTTCTTTAAACCAATCACAATCGTCATGGGCGGCACTAAGCTCCGCATGGAGCCGCTGCTCAATAGCCACGGGAAGGAACTTGTTTTGGTGCAACATGTGTGCATTCAGAAGTGGTTTTCAGTGTGCAACAGAAAACGGTCTGGATTCACCCTGCAAAGATCTGAAGACCAGGTAACCATAGTCCTCAGATTGGACAGATAGTCTAGCTAGCTGTCTGGATTTACCCTGCAGAGATCTGAGGACCAGGTAACCATAGTCCTCAGATTGGACAGATAGTCTAGCTAGCTGTCTGGATTTACCCTGCAGAGATCTGAGGAGCAGTTATAATAAATCCAAAAGAGTTTAAAATTCCAACACAATTAAAGCAAAAGGAAACGGACATCGGCAAAAAGACTTTCATCCGGTGGAATTTCCTACAGCACCAGAGCAATCCCTTAACCCTCATGTTGTCCTCGGGTCAAATTTGACCCGTTTTCATTTATTTTTTTTATCACAAAAAATGGGCGTTCGAATTAAGCGCTGAAAATGTCAACATTAGAAATATCAAATAACTAACTTTGGAAAAAACACCCCAAAAAAAGCACCCACAATACTAAAAAAGTGACAAAAATGTCAGAAAAAGCGATAATGATGTTTCATGGTTGACGGGAAGACAACACAAGGGTTAAGTAGAACGTTGTGAATATAGACTGGTTGTAATTTAATTTAGACCATGCCCGCTTGTGGGATTTAATAACTCATATATCTATACTTATCTCTTTCCAGGTAATCACATGCTGGAAAGCATCGGTGTTCACGGTCGAGGAGAAATTCTGGGTCTGCAATTTTTTGAATTAGCGAAGAACGGACGAGTGTGGCTATATGTGCCACTGTGTGTTTCGACCACGGATGTGCCTATGTACTGTACATTTTCATTGCCGCTTTGTTAATCAACTCTGTTCTTTGCAGCACGGCTATCTATCCAAAGCTTTTGATTGACGAATCAGAAAAGAAAAAAAAAACAGATCATATCTTAACCAGCCTGTCTCTTCCAGTAGTTTACATATTACTCTCTAGCCTCTTCAGAATTCTACTTGTTGGCAGTGATGGCCTATGACAGCTATATAAATACAGCACATTTACATTTACATCTATGTGTGTGTACGCAAACCTCTGCAGTGTCCAACTATCATGAGAAAAACAACTGTTCTGCTTGGATTCTGTCTGAATGTCAGATGTCAGTGGGACCGTTGCTGATTGCTAATAATTACTTTATCTTGAAAGGAATAATTGGAAACAGCACAATTAACACACTCCATTGTGTGAGTTCAGCACTGCTTAACACACTGGGCTTGATTGTTTGTGTTATTGCTGAACTTCTCCCTGTATACACCACCTGTTGGTTCTAATCAACTTCTCCTGTTTGATTGCATACAATGTACTTCTTTTTCGACTGTATATTGATTTAATAATGTCTTTACAACTAGGAACATAGCTGCTGTTCAGGATCAAACGGCATAGTAATCACCAGCCTGTTAAGATCTTCTGCATTTTGAGTGTGTGAAATGTGCTTACACTGTTTATGTACATGTGTATGCAGCAATTGTCATGGCAAATTCCTGGTAGGGCAACAACTGTGGCAATAAACTCCTTTCTGATTCTGATTACTGATACTGAAAGTGAGATATTAAAGTGATTTAGTAACTTTTCTGGAGACAGACTTTCCTTTTCTCATCATGGGAAACACAATCATCACTGCTCAAAGGCTACATTTCATTTCCTGGTCCACGTTTTCCATCAGACTCAGTATGTAGGTAAGTTGTTCGGATGATGGATTATAAATAATACAAACGAGAAAAAAAAGATTTTTGCTTGCCCCTCCAATCAATCCAACCCATTCGTTGACACCTACTGTTATCCACATGGCATTACAATAGTTAAACAAAAGAACTCCACTTTCAAGAAAAACAGGCCGTTTCTTCTGAAATTAACGTATGCCAAGACAAATGTGGAACTTATGAACTGAACTGTGCAGAAAGGTTACAAGGTGAAACTTTAACTAGGCCTATACCGCAGACACACACACAAACACATACTAGAGCCTGACCGATAAAGGATTTTAATGACCAATCCGAATATTTGGTTATTTGCCGATTTATCGGCCAATACAGTATATTCAAAGAAAAAAACAGAAACGCGTTACAAAACAAACAGATTTCCCTAACATTAGTTATTTGTAGTTATTTATGAGTTCTCACTAAAATAATATGATAATAATTTGTTTTATTGCCACAACAGAACAGAGGAACATCAAAATATATTAAAGTTATGATAAATAAAATGTATAAAAATATAAACTTAAGATATGAAACTTAAAGTCCTTTGAACAAAAACACAGTAACAAAAAAAAAGAGCGTCCTCTGGTGGACAAACTGTGCAACGCCAATGCTCAAATCATGGTTGACAGTCAGTTATTATTATTAAAAGATTCATTTATCAGAATGATTTTTTTTCTTTTCTAAAATCAGCCATTATAAATGCCATTTCCGAATGCCAATGCCTAATATCGGCCGAGGATACAGATATTATCGGTCGGGCTCTAACGCATTTGTAACATTTCAATCCCAACAGATGACACTCTAAATGACGGAATTCAAAACCCTCATAACTCTGCTCAACAGGAAACCCCAAAAAACTCTATTTATGTTAATAATCTTGAATTATTTTAGTAAAACACTTTGAACAGAGAGACATATCGAGTTCAACAGCGAGAGATGTTGACAGAAGCCGGAAGATGGGAGGAAAGAGGCGAAACAAAGACCTCTGATGAACTTTCAAATATATCTCACAGGTTCAGAGAAAGACAAGAAAAAAGTCAGCGCAAAGAATGACATCTTTCAAATAGAAGGTGACTGGTACAAAAACACCATCATGCATAAACAACAAATAAAGGGAATGAATTTCAGGCAGTGTGTGTGTGTGTGTGTGTGTGTGTGTGTGTGATCACAGAGATGAGACAGAGAATGTGTGATGTGCCTAACAAAGAGAAGGTGTGTTATGTGTGCTATCTGACAGCTGTAACAGAGATCACACCTCCCTTTTCCCTTCATTTCTGCTCTTGCTCCCTTCCACCTTCCCGTATTGATCATTCTCCCTCTTTACACCTTCCTCCTTTTTCATTTCTTCAGTGACCCTCACCCTTTCCATCACACCGTCCCCCATCCTCACCCCTCGTAACTTATTTCCTCTTCTTCATGCCTAACTTAGAACTTTGTCTATATCCTCCCTTACTAATAAAGTCTACTGTAACTCTCGCCAACATTAATATCACTTTATGATAAATGTTTTCTATTCTTATTAGTGTTTTAGTTCTTTTCCTAAAATCCTAGAACAATGGAAAATAATGAAATGTCTTTTTGAAGCAGGCATCTTCAGCCATCAGCTTGATCATTGAGCCTGATCACATAACAATAATTGTGATTTGCATCTAAAACTTATTTGTATCTCCGTCCACACTGCAAAGGAACACCAGCATTTTCTAAAATACTGTCGTGTAGGAAACAGGGTTTGTCCACCAGCCACTGTGGCAGGTTTTAAAACCCACCGCACAACTGGCTCTTTCGAAGACATTGTGCTATTTTTAAACACAATGTCTTCAAAAGAGCCAACCAAAGGTCCTTAAAGGAGAATTCTGGTCAATTTCAACATGTAGGTCTGTTGTTTTTAAATGTGGAGTGCCGTCAGTAGACAGAAAAATGAAACCAATCGGTGCTGCCTACACAGTGTTACCCTCCTGTTAGAGTTAGCACCCAGCGGGCTTAAACAGGGCAAGTTTTAAACAGTTTAGACTCTAAACATGTTCAAACTGTCCTTAAAAGTGCCTACCGATGTGCAGTGATTTCTTCTGAGGGAACACAGTGAATCTGACTGCTGTAGATCTGACAGAAAGGCATGAAAATTCTGCTAATTAATTTCTGTTTAGTTCCTGTGTTGATACTGCAAGGAGTGCATCGGGATCGTCTACAAACTACAATTGACAGTTTACAATGGCAATATTCCCAGAATCAGAAAAAAAGGACACATTGCCAGGTAAGTTGCTTTGGTTTGGTGCATACGTTAAAAAAAGAAAAGGTTAACCATTAATATGAGATAAACAATGAGTTACAGAACCACATAACACATGCATTTAACTATTTAACATTGTATGTGTTAGTGTGGGATGTGCCAAGTTCGGCATATACAGAACGTGCAGAGGACAGGATGTAGGATTGGGGCGCGTGGATGGGTGTTAATTACAGGCCGTGGTAAGAAAGGGTTTTCAGAAAAAGCCATTTCCGTTCTTTCTACACCCTTTACCCTTCTGCCTTACCGTCTCCAACCAGCTGCAGCAGAGCCAGGTCCAGGGGCCGTTTCCAGCGGGAGTTCTTGTGCAAGGCGATGCCATAGCCCGTCGTGGCAAACACCTTACCAGAGCCGATGGTCATCACCTTGTAGAATAAAACATAAAACACATAAAAGATCCACGCTTGAATCCCTAGACGGAGTCAGACTCAAAGAGACAGATGGCAATGAGCAAATTAAAGTTTCCTGTCTGCTATCACTGTTGCATGGATGAGTGAAACAGTTGGCGCGACTCTAATATCATCCCCCCCCCAAAAAACAACAACGAAAAAGATCCCAGAGCTTGAGTGTGGGACATTGTTACATCAGAGGAATTAATATGGACCCACATCAGTTGTACCAATTACTGCAGCAGTGGCTGTTGTATGAAAGAGCTGAGAGCTGCGGCCTCCCACAGAACTTATTACAAATGATCACCAGACAGGATTTTCATTCTCGCCGTGGGCGCCATATCAAATCTCAAACTTATAAATAAATCAACACCAGCGCTGTCCGAGAATGACAATATCAAATAGCTACTGGCAGCAAGGGACAGATCTAAACGTTTCGGGTGTGTTTGATTTTCTTTAATGCAGGTCTAGCTCTTGTAGAAGTGCTCATTTGGCACGCTTGTTGTGCTTCTGCTTACTTAAAAAAAAAAAAGAGAAGAGAACACATTGAAGATCTGGTTTTGTAGCACACAGCAGCTGCAGGCCACAGGGATGTCCACAATAGCTGCCATTACGTACAAGCGTGCCACTGTGCATGGCTTTGAAATGACAGATCTATTCCTTACCTTGCAGCCCTCGTCCTTTCTGGCCATATAGTTCAGCACCGCAGCGTCATAAATGAAGGCATCCAGTTTTCTGCAGGGAAGGAAAGGAAGGAAGGAAGGAAGGAAGGAAAGGAAAGGAAAGGAAAGGAAAGAAAGGAAGGTGGAAAATTACAATGGAAAAATGGAAATCACTGACCTGGAGCAAAATGACAACATAGTGCAACTATAGAGGAGAAAATGACAGAGATGATGGATAAAGCAGCACTGAGACAATGGCTGTCTGTAAAGAAAACATACACAGGAGGCAGAGGAGCTTCTTTCTCAACACCATTTTGCACCAACAGTCAACAGTCGCACAGAGAGCTATTCATCATAGCAGAGGCAGAGATGTCAATTCTCCTCCTGCGATAGCCTCAATAGACCAGAATACAATGCTGCAGCAGCAGCAGGGAGGTTGTGATAAAAGTAAGACTTGATTTTCACTTTTCTCAATCTCATGTCCTGACAGCACTGCACTTTTGTCAATTAATGTGGTTTTATACAGTATATAAGCAGAAAATATAAAATTTGTTATTAGACCACAAACACAGAGAAGGTGATTCTTCTTATGTCGCATCAACGTTTGTTTGATCGTCCCTCCGCACCCTGCCGGCAGAAACAGAAGAACAGAAAAACCTCTGGCATTATTCCAAGATGGTTAGCAACACTGCTGCCCTGTAGGAACCACGCCATAAGAGAAAGAGCGGCCAAAACTATCTGTAGCCTGCACACAGAGAGCATTATCCAGCCCAGTCTCATGGCATTTCCACATGGTGACGTTATTAAATCTATTGATTCGTGTACAGGGCCACGGTTTTCTTGTTTCGTTCGAGGTGGTGAGCACGAATTTTAAACTAATGTATTTCAATGGGAAGCACTTTTCGTGATAACAGCATTACGGTAGCGGGTAGCATTGAAAAGCCGAAGATCCACGTAAGGAGGTCGGCGGGGGGGGGGTGGTGGATGGATCAAACAACACAGGACTTTCACCCCAGAGACCGGGGTTCACGTCCCGCGTGTAGAAGTTCCTTTTCCCATTGTTCTTTCCTAACCACAACCGTCCCGTTGCTGTTGCGTTTTTGCGCGTCCCGTGTGTGGCGGTCCATCGCCGGCGTGTGCCGTTTCATTTCCCCGTTGGTGCGTCCCTCAGAGACCG
>NC_045746.1:24081473-24085297 GCF_008692095.1 Etheostoma spectabile | reverse complement strand
CCCGGCGTTCGTTGATGTCACCGTCTACCTCCTGTGGCGTTTCATTTCCCCGTTCTTGCGTCCCTCAGAGACCGCGGATCGTGTCCCGGTGGCCTCCTTCCACCGTTGTTCTTATCCTAACCCCAACCGTCCAGTTGTTGTAGCGTGTCCCACGTGTGGCGATCTGTCCGGCGGCGTGTCATTTTATTTCCCCGTTGTTGCGTACCCTAGAGACTGCGGATCGTGTCCCTGCGGCCGTGTTTTATTTCATGGTGACCATCGCAAAATAAATAAGAAAATCGTGTTACTGTTGAGGAATCAATGAATCAAAAATAACGTGACAATTTCACAGATTGTGAAATCTGTAAAACTCGTAAAATACTGACACTTGGGCAGTGTCTCTCAGCGTCAGATACCGACGCAAGAACCGCCCTTCAGCGTCTGTATGGGACACACGGTAGGCGGCAACGGTAGTGAGTAGTGTGAAAGACCTAAAGTCTGCATTTTGCAGCAGGCCTGGGGCGATATGGTTAGTATCAACCAAATTGCATATATGCATATACACTTCTTATATTTTTCAAGGAAACAATTTGCAAATCCAACTATTCTTTTGTGCAGGTGCATTGGAAAATATCTCACACTATCTACCACTCTGCTCTTGCTATGGCTGGTCAGCAGAGGGACCAAAACATCTGTTGTTGTTTATTTAAATGAATGGTGATGCTATAACAAGAGCAGAGTGCAAGATATATATTTTTTTTTCACGATTTTTTTGTATTGAATCCATCGCAATATGGCAAATGTATGCAACATTTCAGGTGATATTATCAAATAATAAATAAAGTATGTTTTGTTTAAATGCATGTGTTCCAGAGTTATGCTTTAAATCAGCCAAGTCCATACACACTTTATATTTACAATATTACTAAATAAATCCCATAAATAATGATACAGAATTATCAGCCAGCCGTAATGCGCAGCCATCTGGACACATTCTGCAATCTTCTCTGTCAAGTTGGAAACATCAAAGCCGTTTTTAAATCCCTTAAAACCTCCCTCTCATAACTACAAGACAGACTGTCTTTGACTCTTCACTACGTTTCAGCATTGATATGGGCGGCTGTGGTAGAGTGGTTACCTGCCAATTGGGAGGTTGGTGGTTCAATCCCTGGCCCTGCAGCCCAATGTCGTTAGTGTCCTTGAGCAAGACGCTGAACCCCAAGTTGCCCCCAATGCTGCGCCATCGGAGTGTATGTGTGTGAGTGTGTATCTGATGAGCAGATGGCACACAGTGTGTGAACGTGTGTGTATGGTGAATGGTTCTTGTACTGCGCTTTGAGTAGTTGTGAAGACTAGAAAAACGCTATTTAACATTTCCATATAGACTGTCCATTCATATTAAGTTAAGTATAACTGATCTACATCACTAATTCGACCACAACCTACACTAACTGTGTCTTGACTCTTTACTACATCCCAACAGTGTTATAGACTGCCCATTCATGTATATTGTGTTATTACCATATCACTTTTGCATATCCTACGTATTACTTACATCTCACTCTGCGCTGGCTTTGTAACGCCTCCTTAATCTGCACTTTATGTCGCCTATTGTATTCTGCATTCCTGTATTGTATTGAATGTGAAACTGCATGTTGTATTGCACGAGTATGCTTTCCTTGGCCAGGTCGTAGTTGCAAATGAGAACCTGTTCTCAGCAGCCTACCTGGTTAAATTAGGTTAAATAAAAAAAAAAAACTAGAATCAACTAGGAGACGGGAGGCGTTTCATGTCAACATTAAGCGCTTGACATGTTTGCTAAGTTCGTCGGTCGTCGGAACACTCTTTGGGAAAAGAAGGAAAACACGAATGCTGTTTGCTGTAACAATTATTTGATAAATCCGCCAAACAAAACGGTCCCTCACATGTGAGGATTTGCAGCTTTTCACTGTAATAAACCACTGCACAGTGAACATCTTTGGGGTTTGAACGCTTCGTCAGTCAAACACAAGGGATTTAGAGACTTGATTTTGTGCTCTGGGGGGAAAAAGAAAGTGACATTTTCCACTATTTTTTGACATTTTAAAGACAAACAAAACAATTAACTTAAAAGAAAAAATGCAACTATAATGAAAAAAAAACATAATCAGTAGAAATCCCCAATGAAGAAGGACACAGAAAAGGCAGGCTGAGGTTAATGAGCTAAAGCAATTTATCATAAAATAACAAATTGAACGGCTCAGCTCAGACTTTGTGCTGAACATCGCAGGATCCGATGATGGATCTGTAACTACACCTGTTCTTCTTCTTCACAATCATTTACATTCACACGTGGGAAGCTGCAATGTACGACCCAAGTCTTCCCGGAAAGAGAGGAGGAGAAATGGGCGACTGTGCTGAAGGATGGGAGATTGAAAAGAGGTGAGAGGAGGAGGGTAGATGGTGCAGGAGGGGAGGAGGTGGGTGACAGGAAAACGAGAGAAAAGAGGGGGTTAGAGATAATGACTGCAGGGAGGGAGGGAGGGAGGGAAGTGCAAAGCAGGAGCAAAAGGAGTTGATGAGCTATGAGCAAGGAGTTAATGAGGGAGGAGGAAAGGGCCAGAAAGAAGACAGAAAAAAGAATTAGGGAGAGGCGAGGGAGTTGGGGGGGGGAGACGAGATGGAGAGCTGATGTTTGGCGCCTCGGCAGCCTTCATACCGCTTTGCTTTGACGGCGTTAACTAATGTTACCTCCGCCAATAATGTCAGGGCGGAGAGGTAGTGGGGAAAGACAACGAAAGAGAGAGATAAACACAGAGTAACGGGAGGGATGGCTGAGAGACTGAGGTGAGACAGACAGAGCTAGAAAGTAAAAAGGATGGATGAGTGAGGATGATAAAAAGGAATGCATTATGGGAGTTTTAATACCACGGAACGTCAAATCTGCTAAGGACGGCACGCGTCCGCTGCTTGTCTGAATGCCAAAGAGTGTGTTCGCTTGTCCCATTAAACATTTGAACTCCCATCTAACTTCACATCCCCCTGTCTCCCCCCCCCCCCCCCTCTCCCCTCAGCAATTGTAATTTATGGCAATGCTTTGTGTACATTGGGGCCCCACAGGCGGATAATAACCCCCCCCCCCCCATTGAGGACAAGAGGCGCCTGAGTGGCAGGCAGTGCTGAGATGGCGGGATTTTCCCCCTGCACTGCGGTTGCTGCCAGCATATATTATTTAAAAAGATCTTTTTTTTTCCTCCACTTCCCGCGCCTCCTTTAGTAGCCATGATGCTACACGGGAAGCACAGCGTACAACAGATAGCCGGGGCTCCTGAGGCGAGGAAGACCAATGCGCTAACAGGTGGAGAAAGACAAAAGGCTCCTGTAATTAAAACAAAGCATTTTTTATATATATAAAGCAGAGGAGAAAGGGTGGTATCTGTGAACTGTTATCACAAATGTGCAGCTTTGATTTGTGGATTTCTTGAGGAATGTAGCAGAGTTTTTTTTGTTTGTTTTTAAACTTAAGATGAATGACAGTAGACGCTTATTCATGGCAAAAGCCTGATTGCTTCCAGTAAAGTCTGACTTCTTGCACTCCATCGTCTCTTTTAATTGGCCCTTAATTCTAAAAATAACTGTAAAACTAAAGTGTAAAGGGAAAAAAAAAACGGACAAAAATTTGACGTTTTTGTCCCTTTTTCAGACGCATTTTTTAGTTTTCACTACCACCATCTTACTACCACTAGTTTTACACTACTTTTGGGAATTCATGGTCAATAACCCTCATTTATATAGAATAATACCTAATATTTGAGTTTAAAAAAAGACAAAATTATAAGTTATTTTGACTAATAGTTAAGATCAGA
>NC_045746.1:24079102-24081463 GCF_008692095.1 Etheostoma spectabile | reverse complement strand
AGATGAGTTTCTTCAGGAATGAAAGTGGTGAATTGTATTTGCAAAGAGCGTCGTTGTGGTAATTTGGTTAAAAAGAAACCCATATTTCTGATATAGACTTTTTTCAAAGGGGTAAATTTGGCCCGAGGACAACAGGAGGGTTAAAAAGTTAGTGTTACGTAGTGTGAACATGTCAAAAAAGTGTCAAACATTGAGCGTCAGTGTGGAAAAAAGGAACAAAAACATAAGAAAAAGTTAGAAACGATGATTAAAAGCCTCAACAAAGGTGTGGATTTTCAATTTGACGGGAAGACAACACAAGGGTTTAGCAGGTCCAACAGACTCAAACTCTCTTATCCCGATTTCCGTTTCAAAACATTTCCCAGACCTGTTTTAAATTTATTTTATTCACTATTGTGTTTCAGATACTGTGGGATTTAATGTCTTGCTGTATTGTTGTGTGTCTTGTCCTCATGTCTGTCTGCTGGCTGTACAAACAATTACCCCTGGGGACAATAAAGTTATCTTGACCTTGATGCATGAGGCGAGCGTGGCTGGTCATCACAGCAACGCCGCAGGAAACTGCCGTGACCAAACGCGACACACACGACACACACACACATATACACAGAATGTCAAAGGTGTGTTGTTTTTGATTCTGGGCATGTTGGCTGTTTGCCACAGCCAGAAGACAAATGTACTTTCTAAAGAAGCTGGGGGCAGCAAAAAAAACAAAAGCGCCGCTGGCTAAACTATTTAAAAGTGCCGTGTTTGTTCAGGACACCCCCGTCTGTCGCTAACGATGATGAAGGCAGTGATTAGTGACGATTCTCTCCGACCAATCAGTAGTCCTCGTCACCTTTTGGTATCACCTCAGCTCCCTTGGAACCTTGCCTGAGGTGATACTATAAAACCCACCTGTTGCCAGGGACTTTTTGTCCTAATGGAAAACCAAAAAAGACGAGTAGAGGCGAGTCGAGGAGGCACCCTGTAATGGTAAAACGCTATAAACAAAGGGACTCTAAATGGCCTGTTGGAAAGCAAACATTGGTATTCATAGTTTAATACAGGGTTTGGTGATAAAATTCACATCATTGTTTATCCTCTAAACCATTCAGTGACTCTCCCTGCTCTGTGGATGGGGGGTCATTGCCAAAGCTTTTTCTTTCCTTACCCAGTCTTGAGGTTCTCAATGGCCTCCTCCACTCCCTTCTGGTTGTTGCGGATCATGTACTGGTGCATGTTGGGATAGTTGGAGCGGATGTTCTCCTCTGTGCTGCCGTTTGGTACCGTACCGAAACGCAGCGGCGGGTACTGCTCCGCCGGCTGCTGGAACTGTACGAGAGGAAGAGGGGAGTGAAGATTAAAGTGACGGAGGGAAAGAAGGAAGGGAAAGAGACGCAGACGTAGCTGGTCCCTGCCGCAGGATGGACTGCATGCTACAGGGACTCAGAGTCTTCACTGGGAAAGACTCGGCCTCTACGCTACACTTTGGCGAAGAGCTGAGGGGGGAGACTGATAACACAGACGAGGTTTTAAAGAGCCAGTGCAGCAGGATACAGTCTGGCGGAGTTTTACTGAAACTGTACTGAGGAATAAAAGCAAGAGGAGGCAACAGAGAGAGGGAACTATTCACTTCCTTCTCTTAACTCGAGCTATTCTCAAGATAATAAGCAGAGCAACCTCATGGGATGATCTCGTTCTCTCTGTACGCGTTTACTTTTTAAAAGGAACATTACGTCATGTAAACGCACACATCAGCCCAGTGGTGGAATGTAACCAAGTACATTTACTCAAGTACTGTACTTAAGTACAAATTTGAGGTACAATTTTGAGGTACTATTGCAATTTGCACGCCACTACATTAATCCGACAGCTTTAGTTCCTATTTACTTAACCAATGATGATTTTTACATGCAAAACATTTTCTTCTTTGTTATTTTTCTGCATTGAGTACTTTTACTTTTAATACTAAGAACATTTTCCTGAGAATACTTACAATCTTTTACTTCAGTGACATTTTCAATGCAGTACTTTTAACTTAAATAATCTAATTCCTGTGCAATAACCCAGCAACACTGTCTCTAATCAGCCTGTTTACTGGTTCCACTTATTATTTATTCATCACGCTCTACTTCAGAGCCTACTGCTCATATTGTAATATAATACTTTTAGAATAACATAATACTTATTCAAGCATCCAGCATGCTTTATAATTAAAATAATAATTTATCATAAAAAGAATTTACTCCTGCACTCTTCATTGCACTAATGCCTTAACCTGCCTATACTTCTTCTGTTTATAGTGTGTATATAGTCTTGGTTTTTGTATGAGTAAGCACATCATGGGCAATACGATCCAAAGCAAAATTCCTCGTATGT
>NC_045746.1:24078851-24079092 GCF_008692095.1 Etheostoma spectabile | reverse complement strand
CCTCATACCTGGCAAATAAATCTGATTCGGATTCTGAATAGCTCTTCCACCACTGCGGCGTTCTGAATCCTCGCTAAGCCTAATTTCATGCTCATCTATTTATCTATGGGTCCATCTGGGCACCCGCCTGTTCACGCATAGATCCACCAGTCAATGTTTCTCCCATTCCGTACCTTCTTATCTGACAGCCCCGACACCGTGTCAATGTACTCCTCCTGGATCATGAAGGCAGCCAGGTTGG
>NC_045746.1:24077292-24078841 GCF_008692095.1 Etheostoma spectabile | reverse complement strand
GGCCAGGAAGATGACAGCGAAGAAGGCCCACACCAACACCTGCAGTTGAGTGAGATCAATAAGGACGTGAGGAAGTCTGACAGGTGTGGAAGTATTTTAAGATTACAGTGACACTGTTTTCACTTCTTGGCATTTCATTGCTAAACCCGCAGCGGATGCTGTCTCGCCTGGAGGCTAGAGTCCCATTTGTCAGCGTGATGAGACGTCAACCGGTAAAAAACAAAACAAAGACAAAACGTCACTGCATTTTCAGCATTTTTATTTTGTCCTTTTCCTACTTAACCTCAGACTAATGACAAAGGGACATGTTGAAGATTCCTGCCCCCCCGACATCGTCATATGTGATGGCTGTCACAGTAATGATTATGAGTAATAAAAAACAAAGTGCATTTAGTCAAGCACTGTCTCAAGTCTTTGAACTAGAAGCCAAGTCACGTCACAAGTCTCTGAGCTAGAGTCCAAGTCAAGTCTCAAGTCTTTGATACGGTGTCCAAGTCAAGTCTCAAGTCTTTAAGCTAGAGTCCAAGTCACGTCTCAAGTGTCTGAGCTAGAGTCCAAGTCAGAGTCTCAAGTTCTTTGATACGAGTCCAGTCAAGTCTCAAGTCTTTAAAGCTAAGTCCAGTCAGTCTCAAGTTCTGAGCTAGAGTCCAAGTTCAGTCTCAAGTCTTTGAATATGTAGTCCAAGTCTTCTCAAGTCTTTGATAGGTCCAAGTCAAGTCTCAAGTCTTGATATGGGTCCAAGTCAAGTCTCAAGTCTTTAAGCTAGATCCAAGTCGTCTCAAGTGTCTGAGTAGAGTCCAGTCAATTCTCAAGTCTCTGAGCTAGAGTCCAAGTCAAGTCTCAAGTCTTTGATATGGAGTCCAAGTCAAGTCTCAAGTCTCTTAGCTAGAGTCCAAGTCAATCTCAAGTCTTTGATATGGAGTCCAAGTCAAGTCTCAAGTCTTTAGCTAGAGTCCAAATCACTCTGAAGTCTCTGAGCTAGAGTCCAAGTCAGTCTCAAGTCTTTGATATGGAGTCCAAGTCAAGTCTCAAGTCTGTATAGGAGTCCAAGTCATTCTCAGTCTTAAGCTAGAGTCCAAGTCACGTCTCAAGTTCTGAGCTAGAGTCCAAGTCAAGTCTCAAGTCTCTGAGCTAGAGTCCAAGTCAAGTCTCGTCTTGATATGGAGTCCAAGTCAATCTCAAGTCTTTAAGTCAGAGTCCAAATCACGTCTGAAGTCCTGAGCTAGGTCCAAGTCAAGTCTCAAGTCTTTGATATGGAGTCCAAGCAAGTCTCAAGTCTTTGATATGGAGTCCAAGTCAAGTCTCAAGTCTTTATATGGAGTCCAATGCAGTCTCATCTTTAAGCTAGAGTCCAAGTCACGTCTCAAGTGTCTGAGCTAGAGTCCAAGTCAAGTCTCAAGTCTCTGAGCTAGAGTCCAAGTCAGTCTCAGTCTTTGATATGGAGTCCAAGTCAAGTCTCAAGTCTTTAAGCTAGAGTCCAAATCACGTCTGAAGTCTCTGAGCTAGAGTCCAAGTCAAGTCTCAAGTCTTTGATATGGAGTCCAAGTCA
>NC_045746.1:24075668-24077267 GCF_008692095.1 Etheostoma spectabile | reverse complement strand
CTTGACTTGGACCTCCATATCAAAGACTTGAGACTTGACTGGACTCCATATCAAAGACTTGAGACTTGACTTGGACTCTAGCTCAGAGACTTCAGACGTGATTTGGACTCTAGCTTAAAGACTTGAACTGACTTGGACTCATATCAAAGACTTAGGACTTGACTTGGACTCTAGCTCAGGAGACTTGAGACTTGACTTGGATCTAGCTCAACACTTGAGACGTGACTTGGACTCAGCTTAAGACTTGAGACTTGACTTGACTCCTATCAAAAGACTTGAGACTTGACTTGGACTCCATATCAAAGACTTGAGACTTGACTTGGACTCCATATCAAAGACTTGAGACTTGACTTGGACTCTAGCTCAGAGACTTCAGACGTGATTTGGACTCTAGCTTAAAGACTTGAGACTTGACTTGGACTCCATATCAAAGACTTGAGACTTGACTTGGACTCTAGCTCAGAGACTTGAGACTTGACTTGGACTCTAGCTCAGACACTTGAGACGTGACTTGGACTCTAGCTTAAAGACTTGAGACTTGACTTGGACTCCATATCAAAGACTTGAGACTTGACTTGGACTCCATATCAAAGACTTGAGACTTGACTTGGACTCTAGCTCAGAGACTTCAGACGTGATTTGGACTCTAGCTTAAAGACTTGAGACTTGACTTGGACTCCATATCAAAGACTTGAGACTTGACTTGGACTCTAGCTCAGAGACTTGAGACTTGACTTGGACTCCATATCAAAGACTTGAGACTTGACTTGGACTCTAGCTCAGAGACTTGAGACTTGACTTGGACTCTAGCTCAGACACTTGAGACGTGACTTGGACTCTAGCTTAAAGACTTGAGACTTGACTTGGACTCCATATCAAAGACTTGAGACTTGACTTGGACTCCATATCAAAGACTTGAGACTTGACTTGGACTCCATATCAAAGACTTGAGACTTGACTTGGACTCTAGCTCAGACACTTGAGACGTGACTTGGACTCTAGCTTAAAGACTTGAGACTTGACTTGGACTCCGTATCAAAGACTTGAGACTTGACTTGGACTCTAGCTCAGACACTTGAGACTTGACTTGGACTCTAGCTTAAAGACTTGAGACTTGCCTTGGACACCGTATCAAAGACTTGAGACTTGACTTGGACTCTAGCTCAGAGACTTGTGACGTACTTGGCTTCTAGTTCAAAGACTTGAGACGTGCTTGACTAAATGCACTTTGTTTTTTTTACTCATAATCATTACTGTGACAGCCATCACATATGACGATGTCGGGGGGGCAGAATCTTCAACTGTCTCAAGTCTTTAAGCTAGAGTCCAAGTCACGTCTCAAGTCTTTGAGCTAGAGTCCAAGTCAAGTCTCAAGTCTTTAAGCTAGAGTCCAAGTCAAGTCTCAAGT
This sequence comes from Etheostoma spectabile, assembly GCF_008692095.1. Taxonomy (NCBI): domain Eukaryota; kingdom Metazoa; phylum Chordata; class Actinopteri; order Perciformes; family Percidae; genus Etheostoma; species Etheostoma spectabile. Next base: position 24,075,859 of record NC_045746.1, on the reverse strand, counting down.
CTTTGAGATAGAGTCCAAGTCAATTCTCAAGTCTCTGTGCTAGAGTCCAAGTCAAGTCCTTTTGACAGTCATAGTTTTAATTTTAGTCTTATGGTGTTTTATTGCTATTTGTTTATTTTGTTATATTCTGGGAACTGTTTTTAACTCCTTGCTACTGTAGAACTTTGAGATTTCATTTGAAATGTAAAGGG
>NC_045746.1:24072607-24075658 GCF_008692095.1 Etheostoma spectabile | reverse complement strand
AATAAAATGTATTATTATTATTATTATTTTTACTGGTCATTAAGCATGAATTCAGACTGCTAGGACACTGCATAGCTTCAGGTTCCTGATACAATAACATTAGATGTGGCTTGCTTTCCTCTCTCATGTGCATACAAGATTTATTAAATCAAATAAAAAATAAAAAATAATTCCCTGTGGTTAACTTTTCCACAGAAACATACACTTAGGTTTTTCCCATAAACTGACAATTAACAACACAATTAACAATTAACCCTGGCATCACCTAATTATACCTGTGAGTGACCTAATTCCCATTCCATAAACTCTTTACAGTTATTTCTCCAACATGACAGTCCAAAGTCTAAATTTCATTATCTCAAAATGATATAGAAAAATCATTTAAATACAAACCATCTTGTTTTTACTATGACTTTTTGAATAAATATGAATCAACTAATTATGGCTCAAACAACAAGCTTTGCCTGTAATTGAGTATTTTTACATTGTGGTATTTCCTCTTATTAAGTAACCGATCTAAGGACAATTTCCAATGCTTGGTAACACCAGCTGACCCAAATTACTGTAGTACAAATAAAAGATCCTTTGAAAGGTGGTAAAAGGACTTGGCGTGAAGACATTAAGCTGGGCTGCTTTTATTGCTGCAAGATGCTGCACTGTTGACATTCAGCCAAGGAAGCAAGTAAGTTATGTGGATAGGTCTCTAAATTTGCACTTGCAGTTGGTGATGTACGGGGCTATTTGCTTCCACAATACTCTGTGTTCATGCCAAAAGTTCATTTGCATAATTTCCTTAATGAATAACATGAAAAATGTACATCTTAGCGCTGGTAACTGAATTATAGTTTAAAAAATAAGTCATGTTAGCGAATTAGGATTAACCCTCGTGTTGTCCTTGGGTCACATCTGAACCATTTTTAAAAGATTTTCAGAAATATGGGTTTCTTACAAAACATTTGCCCAAAAGTAATATTGATGCATAGAGGGCAGGTGAAATTATAATTACTTTACTTGAATTTTGGGTGTTTAATTCTATCTATATCCACCTGCACCACAAAAAATACACAGACCGTGTTCCTGTGTTCCAGCCAATAACCAACATGAAGAATTTGGGGGTTGGGGGGGGGGTTAGTGTGCGGAAGCACAGAAGGGAGGGGGAGGGGACGGGATGAGGGAGAGGCAACTTAGTTTCGTTTTGTTTGAAATTACTTCTAACGTAAAGAAGTTATTTATCCTAACAGAAGGGTTGAAGGACAGACTCCTTGCTCACAATGGCTCCCCGGAGACTTCCACGACATTTGGACCAATGTGAAACCGATATAACTTAAATGTATTATATTAAAAAATACATGGTTGTCAATTATCAATAAAGTGCATGCTGGGGCGATGACCCTGAACAGGCTTTTGTAGGAATGAAAAATTTACAAATATTGGAAGACATTTTGAAAATAAGCCTTTATATAAGATTAAATGTATCTTGTAATGTTGTTATGTTGCCTGTAATTAGATGTGGTTGTCTGATATAATATTTTAACGGCCATGTGTAGTGAGATCTGGATTTTGTCTTCCATCGTTAAAAGAAGATGGCGTATGATGAGCTACGGGAACATGAAGCTCGCTCTACATGCAAGGTGACATAAAAACAACGCAACAGTTTAACAGCAAACTATTCCAGAGAAAAAGAAGCGATAATCCCGCCTCGGACCCCCTTCCGTAAAGTCGTTTGAGCAGCTGATGAGCTCTTGAGATGATTGGGGTTGTTGTGAAAAGCACTTGTGCGACACTAAGAAGAAAAACCTCCTGTTGCTCCGCAACAGAGGTGGAAATGCCTTCAACTGATTTTGTATTTTTATGTCATGAGGGGCAGAGTGCAACAGCAGGTATTAATAAATACCACTGCGGTGAAACAAGTGAATGAGCACTCTCGTACTGATTGCACCGGCTCATAAGAGTCATACATTTTCTGATTTTCTTTGTAATAATGCAAATTAGTTATGTGCCACTGTAAGAGGGGGCAAACACAGAAATTATAAAGTCAAGATAAAGTTGTACATGGAGCGGTATTGTGTTATATTTTCATCTGTCAATACACTTTTTAATCAATGAACCCCTCAAATAAAACACTACACACTAAACTCAATGGACTGCTAATGCTGATCAGCAAGCAGCGATGTGGTAAGTTTCTGGGCTAAATTGTATTAAAAAAAGTGGAAGATTACAGACGTTTGGGCCTATGGCAATATTTTAAAGCGAGTCAGGTATTTACCACATGGGGAAAAAAGTAGTCATTTAAATCATTTAAATTCTAAAACTCCATAGTTTCAATGGTCAATCATCGAATCGATGCCTTCTAGTGGTTGAGTTGTCCTCCAGCGCCCAAATGAAACAAGCAATCAGCCAGTCAAACTAATGAGTCAGTCACTGAATACGTTAATATGCACATTATCATCCCACATTATATTCCTAATTTGACAATATTCCAAATATGTTTCAAGTCACGTAAACAGCATATTCCATGTAGATGTTATGAAAACCGGCATTTTTCCGAATAGAGCTTTTCCCGATGAAGACGTGTGGCAGAGGCCGGTATTATTGTATCCTGATACAACTATAAGAATGGCAACCCCCCCCGTCCACTCATACAATAATAATATATGGACTGTCCTCACACGAACCACATACCATGGAGTGTTCCCCTCCCACACTACACATATGTATATAACGTTATTATATTGTTAAATCTAATCTGCCATTATTTATCTGTATTATAAACCCGCTAATACATATATAATCCTTTTAAACATCCTGGATATTCTATAATCTGTGCATAGACCTCCATATTTATATTTATACACACATTTTATAGTCCCTTACAATTACTTACTTTTTTTGGTATACTATACTGTATACTCTGTATAATCTGTATAATCTGTCATAGAGCTCCCATATTTATATTTGTACACAACATCTTAAAGTTCCTTACTATTACATTCGGTTATACATAAAATTATATACAATATTTATACCCTGTATAGCAATTCTGGATAGATG
>NC_045746.1:24070642-24072594 GCF_008692095.1 Etheostoma spectabile | reverse complement strand
GTTGCTTGTACTTGTGACAGTGCAATGACAATAAAGTTGAATTCTAATTCTAATTCTATTACTCAGGGTTAAGAAGTAATCTTTAGAAATATACACAGCACATTTGGAATATGCGTCTCCATCGTTGTTTTTGCTGCAGTGTGCAAAAGTTTTACGTCCTCTTGTCGGTTTACTACAGTTAATAATCGTTTTGTTTTCGGCCATTCTGGTTCCACTTCCGATTCTTTTTCCGATTTACAGTTTTAAAGGGATATTTCAACGTAAAATAAAGCCACACTTAAGAGCGCTGTTTACTTTGGTTCATGGTTGTAACACACAACCACCGCCTGGAAGTACGGTGGCTGCTACGGAAACCAAGTCACTTGGGGTCAATTTGTAACCGATGATCGGATTCTAAAGCACATATTCCAAACAATTACAATAAAACAAAGGATTCTCCTGTAATTTCTGAAACCGGTTCTCGATGCCCAGCCCTACCGTCTCTGGCTTACGGCCAACAGTTTACAGGGCTGCGGTAGAGACGAATGCTCAAAAGAAAAGAAGGTGAAACAACACCACACTTTACTTTTAAACAAAATACTCAAATATTGTAAATATATTTTGTGAACAGGTTTTTGGATATGTGCAAACATCGCAATGCCAACGTTTTTCAAAAGGTGGTTGATGGAATGAAAGCAGGAGGCTGTGTTAGTCCAACATGTCCAACAAGTCCTCCCCCGGTGGAAAACTGTGAGAAAAAAACTCCTATTTTGCATATGTACTGTAAATGGGAATATTAGTGGTATATTCACTTTAATTAGCCATGTAAACAGCTTAGTCAAAGTATCATATGTGTAGATAAATGAGCCAGGTGCTGTAATCACCATGATCTTGCTGGTGGTTCCTCTGGGATTCTCCACAGGCACAGAGTTGTTGAAGACCAGCGCCCACAGCAGCCAGACGGACTTCCCTATGGTGAACTTAGATCCACCTGACTCTGAGAGAGAGAGAGAGAGAGAGAGAGAGAGAGAGAGAGAGAGAGAGAAATACATACATCAAGTATTTTGGCCAGTCTCACATTCCCAGACTTTACTCCCCAGCGCATAATTTCTTTTTTCAACGTAGCTGGTGGTGTACGAGCTTTTCTAGTTGCCAGTTATCATATCCTGTCCTTAGATGTTTTGTAGAATAAGAGGAATATGTAAAAGCTGTTAGAAAAGGAAGATCAAACGGAGGAAGAGTTGTTTAGCACAGGAGAAACTAGAACTGACAACTGGTGACAAACAAACACCTCCCTGTCAACACAGTTCTGTATAATTCTACTAGTCTCAAATTATTATAAAGTAATGAATAACATTTCCGAATGATTATGAAAAATGAATGTAGCAGTAAAGAGGAGCAGCCTGTAAACAGCTGGAATAAATTATGAACTGACAAGTACTGTAAAAATGTCAAAATCAAGCACCACGGCTCTGTCAGTGTTTGTAATTAAAATTAAATAAGCCCCGATCGTGGGTGCGGAGAGATTGTTTTGACTTTTGTTAAGAAAAGTGGGATGCTTTGCATAACCCCCCACCCCCTGCTTACATAACTGACAAAGTGACACGTTGGTAATAATGTTGTGAAATGAGCAGTGGCGGCGGGTTGATTGGCGTGCCGTCTCTTACTCTTGGCGCTCTGCAGGCTGCGGTTGTATCCCACGGGGCTGAAGAACTCAAAGATGAAGACGGTGACAGCCACCACCGACAGGCACATCACAAACATCATCACCCACACCGCCGGGCTGTAGGGCTCTGCAACACACACGCAAACACACACACGCAAATGTCAGATCAAGTTTTCTGAAGTTTGCCTGTCATCTGTAAAGTACCACTTTATCAAAAGGGAAAACTGTCCGTCACAGCCGGACTGTGGACCCCACTGGACCACTTTGTAACCAGGGGTGTGGCAAAAAAAAAAAAAAAATCAATTTC
>NC_045746.1:24061939-24070632 GCF_008692095.1 Etheostoma spectabile | reverse complement strand
CTCGATTAAAGCTCTACAGATTCAAAATCGATTCACAGAATTCCAAAAATTGATCCATTTCTTTTTGTAATGGCGTGTATACTATCACATGGGAAATGTAACTACATTTACATTCTGTGAATCGTTTTTTTCTATTGAGATTTTGTATGGTATCTTGAGCCTAAAAATAAATTTTGAATTGTGACATTTTCTGAATCGTGCACCCCTACTCACGTGTTGCAATGAGACTATTTAATTTGGTACACTAACTGTTTGGTGAGTCAAACCACAGTTTGTGCTCTGTTCTTTCTGACGGCCAATCAAATCAGAGCAAAACACATCGAGTCTAGTTGAGTCTCCAATACCACTTGAGCGTTAAAGGTGCACTATGAGTTCCTGCATGGTCACTTCTCTCAACGTTCCAAGTAAATTAAAAAAAAAAAAAAACTGAGCAAGCTTGCCCCTCCCCCTATGTTTCCGTAACTGTCATGACTAACTGATTAACTAACCCCCACCCCCTCCCCCATACATCTTGTCGGTGATTGGTGGAAGTTTTTTGTTGTTGTTTTGTGCACAGCCTGTGCCTCTAGTGTTTGTTCGACCGGGCTTTTTCACGCCTACGATTTGCGAAAAAAGTGAAATTGCGCTGAAACTATGAAGGAACTCATAGTGCAACTTTAAAAACTTGAAAACTATCCATTTGGAAGAGATAAAAGAGATGTGCCCTTAATAGAGCTGGGTACTGAATTCAATATTTTAGGCACTGACCGAATTGCCTCTAAAGTATTGAGTATCTTCGTCATTCAAAACCAAATTTCAATACCTAAGCAGTAAATCTCATCAGCGTAAGTGAGCCAATAAGCATGCAGCATGCTTTTACCAAGATCTAATAATGTTTGTGATTGGCTGGCTAAAGTTACACGCCATAGCGGCAGCCAAGAAGAACTCAACGGTACACAGGCTCACGTAGTAGGAGCTGAAAAATAAATACAAAGACGTGTGCCATGACGTTGTAATTTCTTTTGGTTTTATAAAATTGGTGTAGAAAAATGTATTGTTTAGGAATCGGTATCAAAGTCACGGTATTGGTATTGAAAATGTTTGAACGATGCCCAGCCCTAAACATTAATTTTCGATTAATTGCATGGACCCAATACATATTTTTTTTATCAACTGGCAGTCGTAGCTTTTTGGTCTTTTATCTTTTTGCTTTTACAAATGAGTGTCATTCCTTAGTAACTGCATGACAAGGCAAATGAGTAAGAGACTGCCTCCCCTTCGTCTCGTCCTTCCTAAGAAATGGGTGCGAGTCTACGGTAACTACCGGCGGAGGAAACGAGCAGAGGCTTCTGAGATTTGCCAAATTAGTGAGGGATTTTGCTGCAGACGCTGACCACAGCCGCAGTAGAAGCTGTAACGCTAATCAAACGGCACCAGAGACCCGAGCTGAGCCGCCGGGTCGACTCATCAACACCTTCGTCGCTCGGCGTCACATCCGGGAAGAGACTGTGTGCCGACATGCCGAAGAGCTACGAGCACTGTTTACATAGGAGGCTTTTAGCAGCTGCTCCCCCGCTAAGAGAAGAGCAGTGAGGGAGCAGCTGGAGAGGCTCGGGATTTATCCATTAAACTTACCGCCAGACAGGGTTAATGTGCTTTTAAGTCTGCCACGAGGGCCGAGAGGCTGCAGGTTTTTATTTCAATCCAAGTTTGTCACAGTGGACGAAATCCCAGGTGCAGGACCCTGTGTCATTTTGTTCACACATCTTTTCATTGGATTTTGGTTTTATGTTCTATTGGCTTGGGTTGGAGTGGCAGTAGCTTAACCATAGGGAGTTGGGTTAAGAACCGAAGGGTCGCTGGTTTAAGTACCCGTACAGACCAAAGTAAGAAGTGTGGATCGTTAGCTGGAGAGATGCTACTTCACCTCCTGGGCACTGCCAGGTGCTCTTGAGCAAGGCATCGTAACCCCCCCCCCCCAACCCACTCACTCTGCCATCTCTCCATTTGTGCATGAGTAGGTCCTGAGCGTGTGTATTTCAGGCTTGTGTGTAGGGATTACTAAAAATTGTAATTTCCCCATTGGGGATCAATAAACAGTATAAAATAAATTATTATAAGTGTATCAGACTTTGGTAGAAACAAACAAATCAGAGAAGCATCCATACAGAGAGACACTGTTTTTCTTCTAAAAAAGCAAAAAGCAAAAGTAAATGTTTTCAACACTCACAAGGGGGTGAAACAAAAACTCCTCAATATTTATATCATAAATATAATATAATGCCTCTGAGCAGAGGAAGATGAAGAAAAAATAGGAAAAGTATGCATCTTATAATAAAACCTTTTTTTTCTTAAATCCCTGCCTTTTCAGGAGGATTCACTAAAGACATGGAACATCATTTCTGGTTTAAGTATTGAAAGCTAGACTGATGTCAGTAGAAATACAACTCTGCCTTTAACTTGTGAGGTTGTGGTTTGGGAACATGGGACTCGAAAGTCACAATAGGCCTGATATTGAAGTGGAATGTCTTGTAATGGACAATAACGCTGATGGTGGCTGATGTCACCTGCAGCTAAGCGACCGGCACCAGAAATTGCCATAGTGTCATTCCATTTTTGTTTTAAATGGTGATGGGCGATTGGTTGACGTGCTAGGAACAATAATTGGGTCGACAATAACAACTATGAAGAGGGTCTTTGGGCTATTGCATTTTCCACAACATCAGCTCTGTCACAACTCGGGCTGGGTTGCGTTAGTCGATACCTTTAATGGAAACCTGTTATGTTTTTCTGTCTTTGCTGTGATATAATATCAATAGTGTTGCAATGTCAACAGAAATAACCCAGTACCAAGTTGTATCTGAACGTCTTCAGTTATGATGCAATCCTTTTTGTAACCAGATTTTGAAAAAAAATTGTGTTGTATGTTTGTGCTCACAGCCAATCACTACCAGCATTCTTTAATTTGCGACGTGTGATTGGCCCATTACTGCAGCAGCTACAACCCAAACAGTCTGTGGTGTGGTGAAGTCGAGCGCAGTGTATTAAGCGGAGTTAGCCAAATACAGAAAATACAAAAACAAGGTAAAAAAACAAGGTACCAAATGTAAAACTCGATACCTGGTATCGGTAGCCTATCACATTAAGGGCACTGGTATCGCAATAAAAAAAAAACTGTCTCTATAGTCAAAACCGTGGTAGATTTCGTGACTTTTCAGATCCTCTTAGCCCCATTATTGCTAAAAACAAGTTACAACAAATTTAGTGATTTATTTAAACCATCAGGGCAAAAGTGAGAAATGTATTTGAATTCATTCCCATGAACACTGCTCACAGTCCACGGCTCTTCTGCTAACAGCACAGGATCTCTCCCTCTCCTCTTGGCACTGGTAGTCAGCCAACACAACCACTGCACTTCATGCAAATTGTGCGCAATGATGTCATCTGGCGACTTTTAGCAACTTTTGTGGCTAGCGCTATAGCTACGTTCATTGGAAAAGAGTTAGCAGCACTGGTCACAGCTCGGGAGCTCGGAACTTAATAATTATCAAATCAAATCAATTATTGATTGATTCTTCTAATAAGCAACGGGAAAAAGACCACACTACACCACCTGTAGTGTACAGTTCCAGTTTATTTTACTGAGCAATCTAATGCAATCTAGTAAAATATAGCAGTGTCTGACAAGACTTCATTCAGTGTGTTATACTGAGAGGTCCACCTCATGGTTGTCTATCAGATTTATACACATGAGTGCAGTCCAATAAATCACCGCCGCAAACTACAGCCTCAACAAAGAAAACGGTCTGGCACACTGTGACATACACATAAAACACACACGTTGTCTGCGTCAAACTGTCGTCACAAAGGAGGGATTTGTTGCAGCGCTCTTGTATACTAGATTGCACAGACACTTAATGAATTGATAACTTGATGTAGTGTACAGAAGACAATTTGTACAGCTGCTGCAGTGTGGCAGAGCAAGTTTCCGTTACATTTTATGCTTTATGTTTATGCATTACAGAGTCTGGCCACAAGAACTGAACGACTATTTCGTTTCAATTTTAATTAACATTCTATTTAAACGTGGCTTTGGATTTAACCCTCCTGTTGTCTTCGGGTCAAACGTGACCACTTTTCAAAAAGTTTTTGAGTTTCTTTCCAACAAGTTGTCCAAAAAAGTCACGTGGATGGTTTCCAACAAAGCTGCTCACAAGTTAAATAAATAATCAGTTCACTACTTTCATTGAATTTGGGTGTTTTGTCAATTTTAATAGCATTTGGACAAAAATAAATTGATAAAAAAATTTGTGCGGGACAAATGTTAAAAAAGCGTTTTTTTTCAAAACGTTCAGAAAAAGTTGACAAACTTTGAAAAAGTGTCAAAAACATCGGGGAAAGACACATAAGGGTCGAAAAAGATGACCAAAACATTGATAAAAGTTGTGAAAATTTTTAATTTGCAGGTCGGCAGAAAGACAACACGAGGGTTAAAAGATTTCCGTGCAAAATATGTGTTCTGCGAAGCTTCTTGTTGTTGTGTCATAGTATGTTTAGTGTAGCCTAAAGGAGGTGATTTAGAAGTGATTTAAAATCTGTGATGTGTGTCTTTCCAACCAAATAGTACGACGACTGAGTCTAATATACAGAACAACATCAACTAAATGTTCCTTTTATCTAACAGGTAATTTGACCACCAAGCCGAGTTAAATGACTGTCTGCTAGGCTTAATCCAGTCACGTAATGTACATCCCTGTGGTTAAATCAAAACCTTCCTGGCAGTGGAAGCGCGTACATAATTAGGCTGCGAACACTTATGGTTCCGTTTGATTTATCGTCCTTTTCTCTGGCGGGCGAGGAGTGTAAAGCAGCTGCGTGTTGTTTTCAAAGTGCTGTCAGCCTTGTTTTATTCTGCATTCATGCACACTCTCACCGAGTCCCAGCAGCTGTATATCCACGTCTAGATAACAGTAGATCTATTTATATAACCCTGTATTTAACAAGTGAACGTTACGTTAGATATATACTCTTTGGAAATGAAGCCCTCTTTTAAAAAAATAAATTTAAAAAAATCACACCTGAGATCTGGTACTGGATCCAGTGAGCACATCGCCTGGAGCAGATGGGGTTAAGGTTGGGGTTAACGAAGGTTACATGACCTTACCTAAGGGCTTTTAAGCTGCAGTTTTGGTACTTAAAGTGACAGCATTACTTATTCATTTTTACTTGCCAACATGCCCCCAGCGGGTCCAGGGATTCTAACTGGTGACCTTTTTTTTTAAAATGTAAATGTGCTGTATTTATATATCTTTTCTAGTCTTAACGACTACTCAAAGCGCTTTTACATCTACAGGAAACCTTGACCATTCACACACATTCATACACTCAGGGTTCAGTGTCTTGCCCAAGGACACTTCGAAAATGACTGCAGGGAAGGGGGATCGAACCACCAACCTTCCGATTGGCAGGCAACCGCTCTACCACTGAGCCACAGCCACCCGTTTATTGATCCCCTATGGGGAAATTACAATTCCCAGTCTGTATCCACACTTTGTTACTACACACACACATGTTCAGGAGCTATACATGCACTAATGGAGAGATGCCAGAGTGAGTGGGCTGCCAGCTGAACCAGCGCCCTGAGCAGGTGGGGGGGGGGTACGGTGCCTTGCTCAACAGCACCTGGCAGTGCCCAGGATGTGAAGTGGCATCTCTCCAGCCTCCCTATGGACTGAGCTACTGCCACCCCTTAGACCTTAGTCCCTTGTAGCGCTGAGAGCTCGGCTCGCGTTCAGCGGGACAACGCCACACTGTGAGCTAGAGTGGCTCTCCGTAGTGAGAACCAGAGCAGCAAGGGACAAGGACACGGTGATGTATGACATGCCACCGGCTACATTTACATAATAACGCCATTATGGACAGGGATTAGTGTGGGGTTTTCACCAATTAAGACGTTTTAAGTGGATCCCATTAATATTTCAGTTTCCATATGGAACGTACGACAACCACAAAATTGCCATTAACATAGTTTAGCCGCTCATTCCGTCTCTATGCTGCCACAGTGTGCACCTGGAGTGTGTAGTTTGCAAATACCACGTGCATGTATTATTTAATCTAATTAACACCAGGAAGACAAGTGCATTGGGAAATGGAATCTTGTACTGGTCGTAGCGCTTCGGGAGGCATCGATGAAACCACTGATTTTAGTTTTGGAAAGTGTGTCAGTGTCATCATGAACTAGTACTGTGCTTTGATTTTCTTTATTTTTTTATCACCTGTTTCATATTTACTGTATGTACATGTATAATGTATAATAATTAATTAAGAATAACTTAATTTGTATAGCCCTTTTAAAAACAAAGTTTACAAAGACTTTTGACAGCCAAGCAAGGCAGTATAGTAGTACGATCTATATTAAAAAAAAAACTCAGATACAGTATTAGGGACCACTAAGGTCTATATAAAAGGGACTTCAGATACAGTATTAGGGGACCACTAAGGTCTATATAAAAGAGACTTCAGATACAGTATTAGGGGACCACTAAGGCTATTAAAAAGAGACTTCAGATACAGTATCAGGGGACCACTAAGGTCTATATAAAAGAGACTTCAAATACAGTAGGGGACCACTAAGGCTATATAAAAGAGATTCAGATACAGTATAGGGGACACTAAGGTCTATATAAAAGAGACTTCAGATACAGTATTAGGGGCCACTAAGGTCTATATAAAAAGAGACTTCAGATACCGTATTAGGAACCACTAAGGTCTATATAAAGAGACTTCAGATTCAGTATCGGGGGACCACTATGGTCTATATAAAAGAGACTTCAGATACAGTATTAGGGGACCACTAAGGTCTATATAAAAGAGACTTCAGATACCGTATTAGGGACCACTAAGGTCTATATAAAAGAGAGCTTCAGATACCGCATTAGGGACCACTAAGGTCTATATAAAAGAGACTTCAGATACAGTATTAGGGGACCACTAAGGTCTATATAAAAGAGATCCGATACAGTATTAGGGACCACTAAGGTCTATATAAAAGAGACTTCAGATACAGTATTAGGGGACCACTAAGGTCTATATAAAAGAGACTTCAGATACAGTATTAGGGGACCACTAAGGTCTAAATAAAAAGGGACTTCAGATACAGTATTAGGGGACCACTAAGGTCTATATAAAAGAGACTTCAGATACAGTATTAGGGACCACTAAGGTCTATATAAAAGAGACTTCAGATACAGCATTAGGGGACCACTAAGGTCTATATAAAAGAGACTTCAGATACAGTATTAGGGGACCACTAAGGTCTATATAAAAGAGACTTCAGATACAGTATTAGGGACCACTAAGGTCTAATAAAAGAGACTTCAGATACAGTATTAGGGGCCACTAAGGTCTATATGAAAGAGACTTCAGATACGTTTAGGGGACCACTAAGGTCTAATAAAAGAGACTTCAGATACAGTATTAGGGGACACTAGGTCTATATAAAGAGACTTCAGATACGGATCAGGGGAACATAAGGTCTATATAAAGAGACTTCAATACAGCATTAGGGGACCACTAAGGTCTATATAAAAGAGACTTCAGATACAGTAGAGGGGACCACTAAGGTCTATATAAAAGGACTTCAGATACAGTATTAGGGGGACCACAAGGTTATATAAAGAGACTTCAGATACAGTATAGGAACCACTAAGGTATTAAAGAGACTTCAGATTCAGTATGGGGACCACTAAGGTCTATATAAAAGAGACTTCAGATACAGTATTAGGACCACTAAGGTCATATAAAAGAGACTTCAGATACAGTATTAGGGGACACTAAGGTCCATATAAAAGAGACTTCAGATACAGTATTAGGGGCCACTAAGGTCTATATAAAAGAGACTTCAGATACAGTATTAGGGGACCACTAAGGTCTATATAAAAGAGACTTCAGATAGAGTATTAGGGGACCACTAAGATCTATATAAAAGAATCGAAAGAGCACCATGTCATGGGACCTTTAAAGTGTTCATAGTAAGCTTTTTTGGCTTTTTCATTTTCTTTTATTGTGTTATATATATTTTTTCCTCCACGTTATGGGTTTACAAAATGAAAAAGCCCAAAGTGCGGGGACATCTCTGCTAGGTAGCTAGGAGCCAGACCCATGAACGCTTTAAAAGGGATCAGTAAAATCTTAAAATCAATTCTAAAAAGAGACAGGGAGCCAATGAAGAGAAGGATTGGTGTAATATGATGTCTTCTGTTAAAAGCAGCTTTAACAAACAACATCACATTACCCCATGGATGTGCGTAAGTTATATTACTCTATTTTTTTTCCAATTATTTCATTACATTGTTATTGTTTTGTTATTTCTATCCATCCTTCGAATTAATGAATAAAAAAAGATGTTGAAAGAGAACTTGACGCTTCGTTCTGACTCAGCTAATGGAAGACATTTTAAGTTGTGATTATGTCAAAATGGGAAAAGCACATGCCAGAAAAATATAATTAATGATGGGTGAGTTCCATGTAGATCCAGGGTGCTGCTGTAGTTCATGGTATTTTGTTGAATAGAAGAAAAGCCGTGTTAATGGTATTACTACCACCTGTGCTTTTCCAGTACAGTTATTGATTTGTTTTTATCTGTAGAAGGCAAAATTAATTTATAACACACACACACACACACACACACACACACACACACACACACACACACA
>NC_045746.1:24040686-24061923 GCF_008692095.1 Etheostoma spectabile | reverse complement strand
CACACACACACACACACACACACACACACACACACACACACACACACACATTACTTCTCCTCACTTGTTTCCATTTTCAGGTCCCTATTTACTAGGTCCTCTCTCTGACAGTTTAATTTGTTAGGTAAGTTGTTTGCAGGCTGTGTCCTGTCCGTCTGTGTCTCTCTCGGTCGGTCTCATGTTCACTGAGTGTATCACGGTGTTAGAGGATTGATTGAGCTACAATTATTACAGCTAATTAAAAAAATATGTATGTAATGTTTCTACATAGCACAGGAAAACAATGCATGGAAACACACTGCTTGCCCGTATTCATTTTAAAAAACTGTGACGAAAATTATTCTTTGGTGATAATATTTTCCAGAAACAAGACTCAAAAAAGATCAGCGACCGTCAAAGCTAATGTTAAGTGTATGGATAAGTAAAATAAATGTTTGCTGAGCTTATTATAGTTGTTCTGGTCTGCCTGATAATCAATGATTCCAATGTTGTTGTTTTAAGTTATGTAGGCGATATGTACAATAGGTTAACAAAATATTAGTTTGATGCAATGTTAATGCAACTTTATTATGTACAATATGAACTGTAAGGGCAAACATTGTTAAATGCATTATTTTATTTGAAGATAGTCTCAAGGAAGCTCTGTTGTTGCCAAGGCAGCACAGCTCCCAGAATGCTCTCCTCCTTGTTTCTGTCTTTCCTTCGTTCTCGATGCCTTGGATCAATTTGTATGAAACTTTGAGCATTCCGGCACTATCTAATGAGTACAACTACCTTTGCTCACTCTTCTTACTACCTTGCCTGTTTTTGCTCCTGTATCCCCCCCCCCCTCTCTAGCTCCCTTTAAACGGCTGGGAGCTTTTTTTGAAGGCACCTTCATCGGAAAATATCTTCCTGCCTCCTCGCTCGCTCGCTTTACTTCTTCTTTCTCAGGAGATTGTTTCTTTCACCTTTGCCCTTTCTTTACTTGCGGTGCTGATGCCTCTTACTTCTCTCTGGGCCTTTTTCTCCTTCCTAACAACCCATCCACTTACACGCACACCTATACACCGACTCACATAAACACACAACCATGCAAAGCGACAGTAGTCGCCGTCAGCCCCGCGGGCCGGCGGTCTCAAGGTAAAACGGCCTCGGGAGCCCTGCTCCCCCGTCAGACCATGACATGTTTCAGATCGTCTCTTAAATCTCCACTGACAGAGGGATAGATGCACTACTGCAGCTGTGTAAGTATGAAATACATCCCTTAAGGAGTGGGGGGGGGGGAGTTCAGGTCTACAAAGGGACAATATACTGTAAGTCCACTTCTGAAGTGGACTTGTTTTGAATCATGTGCCTTGAAGAGCTACACTTTATTAAAAAAGGCAACATTTATTTTTTGATACACTTCTTTTGATGTAGGAGGGGCTTCCCGGTTTGAAATCTTGCTCTTCTAAGAAAATCATAACTATCATGACATAATATTAACACCCTGTTGAATATAGTCAGGAAGAAGTAAGTACCTCTGATAGAAGTAATAGACATTTTGGGAAATACGCTTTTTAGCTTTGGTTGGTTTTACAAGTTGCACAATTTCCCTATTAACTTATCTTGTTGTAGTGATTGCTCACATCATTCACTTGGACACCAAACCATAGGTAAATATGGTCCGGGTTGGGGAAAAACAGTGGTTAACCTTTAAGTATTGGCAGATTTGACACATTACAGTGTTGCCAATCTTATATTTACTCATTTAAAAACATAAACAAGTTATGTGAAATTTCAAAGAATCATTGAGTATGCACGGTGGCTGAATGTGCTCTGTGGTGTGTCCACACAAGCAGGTTCAAAGCACAGATGGAGGGATTACAAAAATGAGACACCGCTCTGTGCTTCCAAGTCATCACACACACACACAC
Organism: Etheostoma spectabile; assembly: GCF_008692095.1. NCBI lineage: Eukaryota > Metazoa > Chordata > Actinopteri > Perciformes > Percidae > Etheostoma > Etheostoma spectabile. Next base: position 24,060,025 of record NC_045746.1, on the reverse strand, counting down.
ACACACACACACACTCCAACACGTTAACCAACCGCTGCTCAGATTAAAACAGAACAAGAGAAAATATCTGAAGCTGCTCTATCGCTCACTCTATCAAAGCCACTCAACCTCGCCCTTAGTCCTTTGTGTCTGGTTCATATTCACACATGACAAGTCTCTCTCTCTCTCTCTCTCTCTCTCTCTCTCTCTCTCTCTCTCTCTCTGGAAGTTGATTAGTAAATTACGAGAGGTCTTATTGTAGGAGAGGCCTACTAGACTGAGGCATATACTTTGCAAAAGAAAACAGAAATGAACGAAAAAACTTGTAACTGTAGGAGCTCATTTGGAGAATATTGAATCAGCAGCTTTGCTTTGAAATGCAAAGCCATGAGTGTGAACCTTTTCAAGTGGGAGACAAAAGCAGGTCAGAAGCCAAAGAAGGTCTATTGCATAATTGAGGATCATTTACACACACTGCAGGAATATGTAAGTTATCAGTACACTGTCCCTTAAAAGGCCCATGTCTTCAGATAAAAGTAACACTTCAACACTGCTGATTAACAGCTATTGATGAGATTTTTTTTTATTTTTGGGTCCATTTTGCAGACACGTGCCAGTGGTGTGTGTATATACACATGTATATGTCCACTCAAAAAGCACATAGGAAAAAACAATTGCATTTAAATGACGTGGAAAATCATTTTACAAGTAAAAACCTTCACATGTAGGCACATGATCTTTCCATGTTCTGTCACTTCTTTCCAATAACACACCATCATGCAACATTCAACAAATCTTAAAATCTATTTCAGAGACACATATCCACCATCACACTCACAGAATATAATGCAAATAAGCCACCAGACAAGCAGCATTTTGAATGAGGGATCAACTTTTGTTAAACAAGGAAACTTTCGGAGCAATGCTGTCTTTTCAGATTCTGCAGGTTTTACCAAGTCAAATTTAAGACTTTTTGAGACCCTTTTAAAACCCTTATAAAGAAATGTAAGACCTCTATCACAACAACCAAGAAGTCAGATCTCAGAGTCTGGAAACATCGTCTGAAACAATTCTCAGATTTCTTCATTGACGTTAAAGGACTGGTGTCTAAATGTTGGTCTCCAATTGTAGTTGTAATACAGCGAATTACATTATATTTGGAATTAGATGGAAGTGGGAAAATCAAGACCTGTTTAAAAATGATTTAATACCTAGAACATGATACTTCAGCAAATGTTTAGACTTTTTAAGGCCTAAAATTCAGATTTATAGATTTTAGACTTTTAAGACCCTGTGGCAATCCTGTTAACCCTTTCTTCCCACTCACACAGTTTCACTGTTGACCACCATGCACACACAAAATGGAACCTTTTAAGAATTTGTCACTAAAGCACAGTACATATACATTTAATAAAGCCCATTTTAAGTCCCTACAGATAAACGTATACTCCATAAAATGGCACAAGGGAATTTAAGTCAAGAACTCACCAAGGAAAGCAGAGGGCGACACGGTGCCATTGCTGCGAGAAACCATGACGCTGATGCCGGTCTCCACGAACGGAACGGAGAACTCCACGACCTCTGACCTCTCCTCATTAATGGTGAGAGAACCGATGGCCATGTCAGCCCTGTTGGATACCACCTGGAAGATAGGACGCCTGGAGTTAGAATGACTAAAAAAAGAAATAAGCGGTCTCCTGAAATAACATATCACAAGTTCACATCCCTGCTCTTGTTTTCCTGCAATAACTTGCAGTGTAATGTGTTCCTTTTATTTAATTGTTGGCAAAAAAAAGAACATTCATGAACTCTACATCCTCCTTCAAAACATTGCCTCAAGACTGTGTGCAATAGCACAGAGTGGAGTCTCTGAAAAGAGAAATCCAACGCACTCTTCCTCAGTGAAATACTTCACATGCTTTGTTAATGACCTGGATGTAAATATGAGTGAGTTTTCTTTTGTCTTTGAACGCAACATGAAACTGGGCTGTGTTCCTCCTCAAAGCTCTGCAGAGGTGTAAATGAGGCTCAGGTGGTCAATAGGTGAGGCAGTGGGGGGATTCACAGCTCCGTCGTGTTTCACCTGGCAGGAAACAAGGGTTACTTGACTGCAGCGGAGGGACTGTGGAGGTTAGAGGAGCTGGCTACTGACCAGAAGTTCATTTGTCCGAGTCCTGGCCTCGCCCCAAAAGTCTGCCAAGACAAAAAGCTCTGCGGCCCCTGACTGCACACCACTGAGACGCCCTTTATCAGGCTCTTAAAGCCACAATCCTTCAAAGTCCTCTTCCTCTGTTTCTGTTGACATCTTAAGTGTTTAGCACTCAGTGTTATCACCTGTCGATCAAAGAGTAGCGGCAGTTTGCCGATGCCTTTGTCTTTGAAAGTTTGTCTTGATGGATTTAGGGATCGTGAGTGTGGTTTTTTTTCTCTGTTCAGCCATGATGTATATTACCAGAGACGGTTTTAAGACCAAGACGCCCCAAGTCGGAATAGTTTCCTGTATCTGTGTTATGTGGTCTCCGCCACGGCCACGCCTCTTCAGGAGACTAGCGGCAGGTCTGAGTGTATTGATATGATCGGGATAAGTGAATGTGAACACAGATTATGAGCAATTTTATTCGCCTTATCGTCACCAATACAGATATTGGACCCATTTTTCACAAAGCACATAACTGCAGAACATTCTGACACTGACGTTGCATTTGAGTGCTGGGTTTCTGTCTCAGGACCAAACTCTCGCGAAATCTGGAAACACAGAGAAGCTAACGTCAGCTAACATCCATGAACGCCCTAAAGTTATAATAAGTCAAATATGTTTTTAACTGTGTAAATATCCAACGTTAGCAAAAGAACATATTGATGAATTATTCAAATATAGCTTTCCATCCATTCACACGACGTTCACTACACTTTCAAACGAGGCCACGCCCCTTTAAGAAACAGGAAGTGTGTACCATTTCATACCATTGGCGCTGCTTGAAATGCGCTCTCGTTAGTAAAGAGGATCTTTGCTATTACTGCTCTTGCTGAAGAGCCAAACTTAAACCTGTGAGGCCACTAGAGCAAAGATGTATGTGTGAAATACTGAAGTAGTAACAGCAGCACATAGAAGGCTAGAATGATGTAGAAGTTATCAGATCATCAGATGATCAGTTATCAGATATTAACCCCTGTTCTTCTGTTTATTCCAACTTAGCCGTTACTGTTGCTACAGACATAAAACACTTGACTTCCTGGTCAACGAGGAACTCTTCCAACAAGTCCAACCAACTATCAGATTTCTAAACTGCAAAACTATTCTTGCAGAGACTTAAAACTACCCTGGGTGAAGGCCTCTGAAACGCAGCCCATTTCTCAGATTTCTTCAGCGATTTAAATACATTATGTCTCAAGTTGTAGAAAAACAATCCAGTAATCAGAGATTTGTAGGCAGACATGAGAATGGTATAGTGCAGCAAACAGAAAGCAAAATAAGAGATTGAGACTGGGTTCTGGATTTCAGCTGTTTGTATTTGATCCACTACAGTGCTGTACAGACAGTGCGAGCGTTTCTGTCTATGTTGGACTTTTTCTGCGTACCCAGGTTAGCCATTGTTAGCAATTCCAGTTGCAAACACAATTTGTGATATTTTGCGTGCAAACACCGTAGTGCATGGAAAATGGACAGCACTGTGTGTACGGCTGATTTAACGCCGCCTTCCCAGTAAGTTTCTGCAGGAGTGTGACGACGCACACGTTTTACACTCTTGATACTGTGTGATTAGTTGCATCTCTGCTTGTCAAGATCAATCAATCCATGATAATTATTCAATCTCATTCAACTAGGTCATTTCAAATATCTGAAAAGCCTGAAAGCAACACCTGTGGCCCTTCAGGAAGTATTCATTGCTGCACCAGACTTAACAGAGGAACCAAAAAAAACTATACCAGGATGACTCACTGTGAAGGGTGAAAAAATGCAAAGGGCGTAGGAAATTACTGCCTGATTGGGAGGCATTCATGTAAGAAACAAGGACAAAAAATGCGTAAGACAGAATGAAAGTTTGAAAAATAGCGGAAATAAGTGTGGGCTTTCACTGAAGGCACAAGGGCAGAGAACAAGTCTGAGGAAGGCAGACATGTAGCCTTGGAGAAATGCACCTTTGTCAGGATGTGAAGAGGAGTTTGGATCGTAGAAAAGAACACAATGGCTGTAAAGAGAAAAGGAGGAGGGTAGTCTAGGGTTAAAGCACGATTGCAAAAGGGAAACAGAAATGCTGATTTCTTTTTTTTTTAGTTTGGACTAAAAACAATTACTGCTGCAGGGGAAAAAAAACCAAGGACAGGACTGGATCTGAGATTCTCACACAGACTCAGCTGTCCCTGTGCACACATGTTCATCTGCCACCATAATTAAGCAGCTTAATGAGTTACTGACAAAAGCTGGGCAGGAGGCAGCTGGGGACGGAGAGAGAGAGAGAGAGAAAGAGAGAGAGAGAGAGAGAGACCACCTGCATCTCTGAGGCCTATCTGAGACAGAAGTGTTGTAAACGATGTCAGGACGATTAGCAAATTATATACTAATACACTGATATTGTCAAGCACGCACACGCATGCATGCATATATACACCCTTACGTACACTCATGCGAACACACACATACTCATTCATACAGACACACAAATATGCGCGCGCACACACACACACACACACAAACAAACAAACATGGTTTCACTTAAAGTTTGTGATCCTGTAAAACCCTAATTTCTAATTTCCACCGGTTGGGGAACGTCTGTGGATCCGCTCTGGAACGGCGGCGGTGTCGATGTGTGTATTTCCGCTGACTGCGGAGCGGCTGCGTCCCGACTCCGTCCCGACTCCGCCCCGACTCCGCCCCGACTCCGCCCCAGCTTTGCCGATCCGCAGCAGAGGCAGATACGCAGAGCTTCTATTTCTGCCGGACGCCGGAGAGCTCCGCCGCCATTCAGCAGACGGCAGACAGTGCGGGACAGGAAGTCGAGTACAGAAACAAAATAAAACATCCGGTTACTTTTAAAAAATAAAATAGACCGTGCTCATGTTGGATCATATCTCCCTGCACTACACCTGGAAAACAAAGCAGAGTAGTTCCCCCTCTACTCCTCTGGATGGAAACAAACTGTTGTGGGTTTTGTTGTTCTATTCTACATGAATTTGTGAGATCTCGTGGGTCCTCGAGACTTCCGCTGTCATGGCCACAGCCGTTCCGCAACAAATCCAGACCTGGTGGGTGTTGACGGACGGCGGAGCACGGAGCCGACACGCAGCGGAGCCGATCCGCAGACGCTCTGCAACCGGTGGAAACTGGGGGTAAAGCTGGATTTCTACTGCAACATTCAGAGGTTACAGGCTTGGTGTTTGCTAATACGGTGCGCGCTATGCTTTAGCTAGAGTGCAGACACTCCAAAAATCCAACGACATGCCGGGGGTTACAGTGACAAAGCTCAGAAATGCCACTTTGCCAGACCTCTCCACAGTGCAGTCAGACCTGGAGAAACATCACATCACATAATGTTCTGGCTTGTTTGTATTTCTGTCAACCACTACCAATTGTCTTATGCGACGTTTTCCCAGGACGCAAAGACGGTGCCCTTGCAACAAAAAAAAAAAAGGACAACATGGATAGCGGAAGGGCCGGAGAATGTCGTCTGAAATAGGTAGCCAATGGTAAGCTTCATAGCAACAGTCTACATGACACCAGTCACGCTGTGCTTTGTGATTTTGCAAAGGGCTTTAACCAAAGCAGACTATAAGGTTATTAATGATTACACATCAAAAGTTAGTAGGTCAATAAAAGCTAGATAAGACAACCCTTGAATGGTAGACAAATTGAAAGAAATAATCTAAACACAAGAAGTTGGGGTTAAATAAAGCATAGTTTTTTTTCAAAAGGCCTATTTTCCTAACCATAATCAAAACCTAAGACTAAACATAAAGCTAAAACCAAATCTGAAACCCTTGAACCTTTGAAGAAGTTTGCAGCAGAACAAAATGCCGGTCTTAAACTGAACCTGGTCCTCACAAAGATAGAAGTACAAAACCACGCACACACACAAACACTGGGATAATTTGCATCCCCTGTTAAACCAACTTCATTAATCCAGCCACCAGAGGGGGATTGGCAACATGGAAGCAGCAGAGTATCTGCCAACACACACACGCACACACACGCACACACACACACACACACCACACACACCACACACACACACACACACACACACACACACACACACACACACACGCTCACACACTCACACACTGTGTTGTCCCCTCTCTCTCTCTCCATTTCTCCAGCACTAATCTTTCCGACAGCCTCCCTCCATATTTTCTCTCCTTTTTCTTCGATTCGGGTCCGGGTCTCTCTTGCTGGGTTGCGTTTTAAAGGATTTGAGGGAGGATAAAAAGAATTTCACAGGCGCACTCGAATTAAACCCCTTTTTTGTAAACAAAACAAAACGAGGGGGAAGACAAAAAAAAATTAGAATGAGAAAAAAACGACGATGCTACTGTAAATGCAGGGAGAATTAAAAAAGCATGGCTACAACACCTCACTGAGACACGCACGAAAAAGGGTCCTAGTGTGTTTATGATCTGGGCCGGCTAAACTTCAGAATAAACTGCCACAGGAAATGCGGTCTGCACGCTTCTACTAGTCCCTACTGAACAATACATTTCTGTAAACTTGCATTTAATCTCTCACCCATGTTGCTGTCACCGGGATGTTTATATGCTCGCTGTGAGCGTTGTTATTGCTTATGAATGTTTCATGAGGGGCCATTATTTCAGCTTTAGCTTTTTCTGCTGCTCTAAAGGATTAGTTTAACATTTGCTTTCTTTCAGAGAGTGAGAAGCCTAATGACTGGAGGCCTACAGTACATCCATTCACACATAACAGGTCATTCCAAAAGACCGATCCTGAAACTGTTTACTGTAAGCAACACAAGACTTTAACCCTGGTGTTGCCTTTCCCTCATCATGAAAAAAACACATTTGCTCATGTCCCTATCGCACTGTTTTATTGCTTAAAAAAAAAAAAAGTGTTACTTTTTGTTGTTTTATCGTCCCCCGCGCCCCCCCCCCCCCCCCCAGTGTCTTTGTCCCTTTTGTTAATGTTTTGTCATTTTTGTCATTTTTTTCAACATTTTATCAGATTTTTCCAGATTTTTGACGCTTACTTCCAGTGTTTTTTTTCATAGTTTTTGTTACTTTTTCCAATTTTTTTTACGCTTTTTCCCCAATGTTTTGTCACCTTGTTCAACATTATCGACCTCCCATATTTCTGATGTTAAAAAAACTTGGAAACGGACCCCGGACAACATGAGGGTTAAAAGCAGCGGATGTTTACAGCCGGGGAGACACGCTTTGGACTCTGAACTGATTTTCTGTTGTTTCTATTTCTGTCTTTTATCAGCCGATACTGTTATTTTCAGGAAACCTGCTCTATAGGATAATGAGTTAATATTGTATTGAGTTATGATGGGGTTATTTCTAAATTATTCCTCATTTCCATGAATATAAAATATATGACCATGTGTTTCGTATGCTGGGATAGATGAAGTTTGTGTCATGACAGCTGTGCCTTGAGACTAAGATATCGCAAATGGTATAAAAGGTATGCAAAGAAATTACACATTTAATTATTCCTATGACATTGGAGATGCAAGAAATATTCACTAGTCCAGAACACAGGACCTTCTTCCCCTGTTTACTTAATTTAACCCTTGGGATGTCTTCCCGTTGATCTTTATGTTTTTCTGGGTCCAAATTTCAAAATATTACCAAAATCGTATAAAATGTTGGGTTGTCTTTTTTCACACTTTTGTCGCTTTTCGTGACGTTTTTGACATTTTCTTCGAAGTTATTTCATCTTTTATTATTACAAATGCTATAAAAATTGAATAAAACACACTTAAAGTCAATGAAAGTAGTGAACTGATCATTTATTGTACTTGTGAAGAGCGTTCTAGGGAACCATCCACATTATTTGTTCTGACAATTTTGGTTGTAAGAAACTTTTTCTTTTTTACCAGTTTTGTTAATTGGGATTTTATTTACTCAAGCATAACATACATTCTGTTTATCAAATTAAAGAAGAAATAATCTGATCATGCTTACTGCTGGAAAAACCAACAGCTAACGTGAGTTGGTAAAACTTCTCTTTTTTAGTCAATTAGAGCCCCTGGTGATACTTGGAGCAGAGTTTAATGTTGTGTCGAGCCTTCTTAGTGTTTTAAAAATAGGGATTTTGATGCTATCATAGTAGCGCCCCTAGCACTCCCATTCACAAGGCCAATTGACCCAAAAAACAATCCTAAAAGGGGCGCTTCCATCCTAATTATGCTTTTAAACTTAGGTTTAACTCAGGTACATTCACAAAAAGACCCTAGCTTGCATTTTGGCGAGTGTTACGCTTTAAACTAGCAATAGTGGATTTGTACACGCCCTTAACGCACCTGCGCCAGGCGCTTCACACCGTACGCTTGGATCGTTAAACTAGGGCCTTTAGTATTCATTGTTTTCTTTGCTCATTTTTGACGTGCCCGCTTTTTCCCCCCGGTGTGCTTGAAATAGGGAGCAGTGTGACTTGGATATTGGATTTTTGAACTGTAGACGTATTATTAATATATTATTATTAAGATGATCACCTCTCCGACCATGCCGTTCCACTCCCCATCGATGTTCTTCCCGTGCCTCCCATTGGTCACCAGGTAGAGGTCGTAGGTGAAACCCACAATCTTCGCCAGTCGCTTGAGGACGTCGATGCAGAACCCCTTGCAGCAGTGCTTCGTGGGCCCGGTGCCGTCCACCACCAAGCTGAGGAGACGATGTGAGAAAAGACAAGACAGGTGAGATGGTGAACACGCTTCTTCATGGGATTTGAAGATGTTTCATCGAGGACACCTTGACCCGGACGGGCTGCTTGGCTACGGTGTAGAAACTGAAAAGGAAGGAGAGCGTGCTGCTGGAGGAGCGAGCAGAGGAGCATCCATAAAGACACAGGGAGAATGGAACAGAGGAAGAACGCGGGACTGAGGAAAGTATGAGTTACTGGCATTATTAGGATCTGGTAGTTTGAACAATAAACATTTTTTATTTGCAAACTTTTTTTTAACAAAAGAAAGACGGCTTTGTATTGATGATTCTGCCTGGAAGTGCCATTCCCTTCCTTCTTTCTTTTTCTGCGGCTGTAGTTTTGTAATACCTATGAAATGTTTAGTTCTAGTTTACCGGGTTCTACTATTGTACTGTGGCTGCTGCAATATGTTTTATGTATTCTTTTTATATATTTTGTGCAAAGTAGAGTATTGTGTGTTTGGACATTGGACCACAAGCTGTGGCTGCTGTGCCCTCCATCAGCTGTCCTTGCCAAGTACCCATTTGATGGACCTTGAGACACTTATGGCAGCTATGGCAACCCCTTGGCTCTGTTGCCTAGCAACTCAACTTGCACAACTGTTTTTTTTTTTACTTCAACCAAAGTAAAAACGTCAATCCTATGAGGGTGGAATACCTAACTCCTCTGTGTAATTTGTATATTTGCAAACTGATTTGTTTTCTACAAATCAAATCTAGGCTCTACTTGGCAGACATTTACAAGGAAATACACGTTGTGTTATTGGGAAATTTTGACTAGTAAGGATTTTCGAGGTTATTTTTTTCATTCCAGAGCCATAATTCACTTCTTGTGCACATCATTTCACATTATTGACATGTTTAATCACACAGAATGATCCCACATGATGTAGGGCAACACAATGGCTTTATTGAATGTTTTCATATAAGCACAAGAAATGATTTGCTCGCAGTTTGGATGCTGAATAGCAAGCAGACACATAATGTCACAACAGCGTTCCCCACAAGCAGGTAAATAACTATATTAATAACAATAAATTATTAATATACTTTGGTCAGGTAGAGTAAACATCACAATGACATTGTACTTTATAACGTTGATATGGCTCACATGTTAGCAAACAGCGTAGCTACAGTAGGTTTATAAGAGCTTTTTTTATTAACAAAGAGATGAAAGATGCTAGTATACTGTATATCTAAAAGTAACTGCGAAGTTGTTCATTCTGTGGGTAAGTCAATAGGAGCGACTCATTTTAATTAAACAAAGACCACCAACTATCCTGTTAATTTGGGCATTTTATACTTTTTTCATTATTAGTGAATTCATGTGATTTCGGGATTTGTGCACGAGATGTCTGGAAGTTTAGACCCACATCAATTTCCAATTAGTAAACTTGCATATAATCCCAGCTGCATGGTCCTTTAACCCTTGGGCTGTCTTCACTTCCGGGACCCTCTCGTATCCCTCTGGTCAAATTGACCCGTGACTTATTTGGGGTTTTAAAAACAATTCTGAAATAAATTTTTTATTTCATAAACAAATATTGTCTTTATCTCAATTTCAAACAGTTGAAAAAACACACAGTATACGTTTAGGGAATGCAATCGGTCTCTACTAGAACACAATTAAAAATGGAAGTGTGATCATTCCTATCTTGGAAAAACATAAGTGGTCATATCTAGAATAATTTCTGAATTGAGTCAGGAATACATGTTTATCACAGAAAATAAGGTAAGGCTGTTGATTTTCAGGTAGAAAAAATGTAACGTGTACCATTTTTCTTCTTGAAATGGGTCAATTTGACCCGAATACCATATAAGGGTTAAAAGACCAACAGCTCAGTGATACCCTTTTTTCCAACAAAATTAGCACATACTGTAAATGTAATTTTTTTCACACCTGAAGACCCGTAAAATATAGGCGATGAACTCAGACTAGTTTGGAACAATGTTCTGCTTGTACAGAGACAGACAGAATCTGTGGCTGAGATGTGGCACAGCATGGGGTCACGTTTCCATTACTGACCGTCGGAGCTGGAGCCGATAAATACCCGTGATCACTGCAGTCATTTGCCCCGGAATGAATGCAGATTGGAACCTTTCCCACTGAAGACCAAAGTCAGATGTTAGTGGGTGTTTTGTCCAGTGGTAAAGGGGCTTAAATTGCATGTTATGTTAAGGTAAGGGATTGTTTGAGATTAAGATGATTAAGATAATGTCACATGTGGTGGTCCTTAAGTTCAGTTTAAGTGCGTGGTTGTGCCCCAGTCAAATGCATGATCATTTTAAGTATTGGACAAACAAAACAAGGCCTTGGTGGTAATGACAGGAGAAAAGCATAAAACACCTCAGGGCACTGCAGCAACATCAGAGGAAATAAGGTAAAAGGTAAAAAGGACAGGTACAAATGTTTGCAAATCAATCACACAGTACATACAAGTAAAAAAAAAAAGAAGTACATCAAAATTTATATTCATGAGAAAAAAGACAAGCAATTGAAAGAGAAATCTTTAAAAAAAACTTGGGTCAATGTAGTTTGATTAACAAGAGCGAACTTCTCTCTTGGCCAATAAAATTGATGGAGGATGAACTCGTTATCTTCCCATTGGCCTGGTTATGTGCTGGCAGGAAGGAAGCTTATCTTGGATAGACCAGGAGCTGGATTGTGCACACGCACACGCACACACGCACACACACACACACACACACACACACACACACACACACACACACACGTTCCCGCTCACTCTGTTTCTTTTTCTCCCCGACTTTCTTTAGCCTCAAATGAACCTGATATGAACATGAAACAGGAGCAACACGGATTATAAAGGAATCTGAATATCAATACTACTGCATATTGTAGCCTATAAAACACATCACAGAAGTACAAATTATTATTTGTTCATGTATTACTTATCTTTTTATCTTTATTTGCATACATTTCTTATTGTTTACATGATATTTGTTGTACGCGTCCTTATTGCACCGTGGGGCGGAGAGGAATATATTTTTACTGGCTCTGTTTGTCGGGCACATGTTGCAGATTTGACAATAAAGTTGATTTGACATCAGCATAGAACCGTATCAAGTTGTTGCCATCTTTTTGTACATATGTTATGAGTACAGTGCAAGTCACTGTAAACTGGACTGAATAGCTCCTTACATGCTGTGGTTCGCAATGTAAGTGTTGGAAGGGAATAGAGCAGGGATCTCTTTTTCCATGATTCTAATTATCTGGACTGATTAAAAGACAATTAACCTTAACTTGCTGTGTGGTTTCAAGGTTATAGAATGGTTTTAATGAATAGCTGTAACAAAATCCTGCTTTGTTCTTAATTGCATGCTTGCAGGTGCCCTATGACTTGACCTATCTTCAAATTTCTCCCTGGGATAATTACCTTATTGTGTGATGTTTTAATCTAGTGATCCCAGAAGGAAAGTATTTATTTAAGCCCATTCCTTCCTGTACACCAGCACCTGCAGATGGTAAAGATTTACTGTCTTGTTCATGGACGCTTGGCCAGACAATTCAATTTTACAAGGGATAAGAGCCCGGACTCCTCTGGTTTCAGGATGGTCTCTATCTAACCACTTTCGAAACTTCTTTGCTATTTCCCACAAGGGATCATAGGCTGATAAGGGTTTAGAGCAGAAAACACCAGGAGACATCAAGGTAAGAAATCATTTGTTATATACTAAACCGATCCTGTGTTAAACTGTTTCGGTCCATTCTCAGATAGAAAATGGGATACCTATATTATTCTGAATCATAATAAACAGTAAGTCATGCTAACCTACCACTTTCTGGTGGATTCCAAAAACACATTTCCACTTTTGTACTCCATTCAGACTCACTTCCATTGCAATATTGTTTTTCTCATTTCATCTCACTTATTTTGGCTTTTGCGACGCTGAATCATTTCAAACCTTTCATCCTCTAAGTGGAGGTGACATTTTGCTTTAATGGCTGCAGTGTAATGGGCAGTTTGGCTGTCGTTAAAAGCCAAGAAGGTTACAGACTATTGTTGAGAAACCACCAATGCATGGCACCAAAACAATGAACATTATCTTTGACCGTGTTTACAAGACACTAAAACTAATTCTTTATTCACTTAAATAAGTACTTTAAAGAGGGTCTTTTCTTTAAAGGGCTGTCTATGCAGTAGAATGGTGCAAACAATTTTCAAATTGGTGCTACATGCCCACAGAAAACAGAAAAGGGCCATTGATATTCATTGTCATTTAAAAGGTAGAAAACCTTCAAATATCAAAATGCACCGCAATGCACCAAACCAATCAACGCTCCCGTTGGTGGGTGACGTGATGTAAGTCATCACAGATATGGTGGCCGGCTGGTAGCAAAAGATCTCGCATTAAAGTTAAAAGATGACCTAAAATATGTTTATATAAACATTTAAGGTGAGAAATGGGCAATGTGGTAACACAATCTGGGTTTATAGTTGATCAACGCTTCCTACTTCTACAAGTTCTTTCAGCTTCCATTACTGCAATACAGGAAACAGTGTTCATAAACTTGTACTCTGCTGTAAGCTGCTGGGGTGTGTTACCTGGTATTGACGGGCATGCGACAGGGTACAGAGTCCCGGATGCAGGAGCTGGTGCCCGGGTCAGCCGGCTCCACGATGACAAAGGGCCTCTCCTCCAAGGTAACCACTCGGAGGTGCTGGGAGTCTTCCAGAGGCTTCAGGAAGGGGCCGTAACGAGACCAGGGGTGGTAACGCAGTCGCAGGTGGCCGTTCTCCCACCAGCCGACCTGGATGGGAAAACACACCCGAACACAGGAACTCAGGTCTTCAGCTCAGCGGCTCAGAACAGATTGCTCATATCAGATCATATCTTTTTATATACATATCTCTAGAGAATATGAGTCATTCACTCAATGACAAATCAGTTTTGTGTTTTAACCTGGACAACGTCATCTAGTCAGTGAGTCAACCGGGTAACCTAGTATCACAGCCTATATCCCTACCTTACTGTTAACACATTTGATGTGCACTAAACTGAAAAGGACCTTGATGATTGTCAACCTGGTTTTAACGTTGACACCTGCAAATCAACCAATCCATGCTTACCGGGAAGCTAATGCATCTAGCGAAAACTAGCTTTCACATTACCAGTATCATTTTAAAAGGATTATTGTCCATAATGCCCCCCAGTGGTTGAAAATAGCAATACAGAAACATTATTTTGGCAGTCCAAGTATACAATTGGTTACACAAATGTTTTGTCAAAAGCATTTTGGAACTTTGGCATCCTTGTGTCCCAGTCATTTATATCACTGGGCAGGTTAGGTACACATCATACCCCTTCTCTCCCCTCCCTGTGTATTTATTGTGCAATGACGGCAAAAAAAGGCCTCCTAAAAAGAGGTCTGTGTTAGATGTCTAAAAACGGCTCAGCCAGTGTGTATCTGGTACAGTAGAAGCTTCTAACTGTCAGTTTAATTGTTAACTAAATTGTCAGCTACTATACCTTCACCTCTACAGTAAGCCCCAATGGACATTATTATTAACCACAGCCCGACAGGGACCTGACAACATTGTGTAAGAGAACATTGGGTAAAGTGTGTCATAAGTGGTACCTCAGCCCATCGGTCTGTTAATGTCATTGTAGATTATCACTGTTTGAGTCTTCTAGTAGCTCAAGTTTCCAGTCACATTTCCCCTTCCTCTACAGCCACATGCTTTATTTCTGCACAGAAATGGGTTATGGGGGGGAGATGAAACGCAACAGGGGAGTGTGTCTTTGCATTGGTTGTGTTGTATAATGAGTAGTGTGTTTTTGTTAACTGAGCTTTTTGTGCTGCAACATGGTATTTTGGAGCAGAGACTAAAGAGACAGCTTACAGTGTCACAGTGACCTACATGTGTAAACAAATCTGTTCACACCGACTGAGATGTTACTGGAAGGATGTGCAGCCACAACACAGCTAAGCTGTCTTTTTAATTTTGCCATTTTCTAGCTTTGGTGTAATATTTAGATGTTGATGTTGATTAAGCATACTGACAATTCTCTTGTGAATCCCCCTGATAGTGCCACACATGTCTGCTGGGATTTGTGAGTAAACACGCAAAGCCTTTTTAAACACACATACACAGGTTGTGTCACTTGTGACTCACATAGACCTTGATCATAATTGCTACCTGCCTATTCCAAACCCTAACTGCAAATATTATGAAAAAAATACTTTGGGGTGTTATTTTGTGTCTCTAGTGCTTCCACATGCATACAAACTTGGATGCTGTTTTGAGTGAGATGTAGGTTTCTGAATGTCATCTGCCTTTAGTCTCTGGGTGAGCTGTTCAAAATCTGCAGGGTCTTCTACTTCACTAGCCGAAACGTGGGTTATAGGTGGCTGGAAAAAAATAAACTAATCCTTTATCCTGATTTTCTAGTCTCCTTATTGACGTTCAATTCTCTGGCTTATAACTATCTAGTTTTCTTCTGGTTTTGGTCCAAATTCACACTGGTGTCAACTACATAACACTACGGTTACCAAAGATTTTTCACATGATAATGGCTAAGGTAATTTGGTGTGTGATGGCACTTCTTAAGACATCTCTTAACCTTCATGATATCTTGATGACAAATCAAAATGGTATCACTTTACTTGAGGTCAAAGAATGTATTCGTTACACTGTCATGATGGTGTTATGACAGCCAGTCTTATTCTTCATGATATCTTAATAACAAATCAAAATGGTTCCACTTTACTTGAGGTCCAAGAATCTATCCATTACACTGTCATAATAGTATCATGACACAGTATTGTGAAATATCCCAAAACATCTATGTGACCAAGTGCTAGAATTGTTCTCTAATCGTGCACATCTAATTATAATAATCATTATGTTAACATGTCATGACTACAAAAAGAGGTGGATTTTCTGTTCATGTCAAGTTATCCTGACAAAGACATCCTCTGGTAATGTCATCCTGGTTATTGTCGAGTTGTCATTACAAAGACATCCCAAAACAATTTAATGTCAACTTGTCCTGACCAAGACAACTTCTGGTAATGTCACTTTGATTAGTGTCAAGTTGCCATAATCAAGACAAATTGAATGTCAACTTGTTATGAGTAAAAACGTATGACACTTAATGACAGAAGTCATAAACATTTATGACCGTTTAAAAGGTTTATGACACGTTCATGACAGTGTCATGTTACGGTTATGTTGATACTGTCAAGTATCAAATGGTATTTCAAATCTTCATTTAGGATGAGAGACACCTTCATCGATCTCCAATATTTACACAATTATAAATTAGTATTTGATCAAGTACTACTCTCTAATAATGAACTTGTTTGTATGGTGCAACCTGATGTCAATTAAAGAGTTGTTGATCTGTACTTAGTAAACACTTCCGTCTTCGAAATGCTTAAATCTAATTAAGGAACAGGTGGTGCAACCAGGCCCTGCTTCTTGTCCCCAGATGGGCGGTCAATCCCTATAACGTACTGTGGAGACTGATGTCCCCACAATGTTATGAATACAAGTATTCCCACACACAAAAGAACAGGTGCAAGCATAATACTCTACACTTTATCAGCAGAAATGCAGAAATATAAAGACAAACAAGTCACAGGAACACAATGACACATCTAAGCACACATACAAATAGGTGCACCGACACACTTCCACATTGTTATTCATAAATATTCATTTTGGCTACTTAAATACATTAACACAAGGACCAGAGATACAAACAAGAGAGTGATGTAAATAACAAATTTGGAGCACCTGGCAAATTGGACCAACCTTCCTCACTGTATATTTTATGCATTTTCTGTCCCTCTATTTTTTTTATTACTGTTTTCTGCTCTACTCTCTGCTGCATAAATAATAACAGTCAGATCCAACAGTTCGTTATGGAACAAAATGATAAGTACACTCATTTCTCTTCAAGTTCACTCCTCTAAAATGTTTTGCATTAGGTTCACAGAAATAAATGGCTTTAGCCACTCTTTAAACAAAAAACAAAAATTACACACACACACACGCACACACACACACACACACACACACAAACACACACAGACTAGAGCTGTAAATCCTCTTCTATAATACCATTTGAATTTCAATTGTTATTTTTTTAAATATTCAAATATTTGAATATTTAATGCTCAAATGCAGACTGTTAATATGTACTACAAAAGTCAGGTTTGTGCAATGTCTATGCCTCTATAAGCCTGTGGTTGTTGTTACACATCCTGTCCACATATGTGACTTCCAAAATCAGCCTGTCCTTTTAAGGGACCTCCTTCATGGTGGATTGCATTTCTTGCATGCAACTTAGTTTACATTCATTTTCCACCACAGCGACAAACACAAATCAACAGAACATTCTATAATGACACATTATCTAACAAATGTAGTGAAGTGGCTCTGTTGTAAAGGGTAAGGGTGCACGGTTAGCACAAGGACAGCATGTTAGAAAGCACAGCCGAAACAACTTGTCATAAGCTTAGTAACAGTAGTGTTAGCCATGATGCTAACGGCTGAAACAGCTATTTAAAAGCAACCTGTTTATCGGATAGTCACGTCACTGAGAATACATCTATTTGAAGGTAATATACAGTATGAGGTTGAAGCTAACTCAAACAGCTAACAAACTTTAGCTGTCTCTGTGAAGCTCCTAGCTTAGCTCCGATAACTCCCGACGCAGTTAGAAAAACAAACTAGCTTAATGGCTTGATGGGTGTCGATTTTAAACTCATGGTAAAACTATTTCCCGTCTTTCTTCTAATTTCTAGCCGCAGCCTGTCACCCTCCAACCCCCGCTTTGCCAAAATGTTGCAATAAAGTAAAAAAAAGTACAAAGAGATGTACTTTTGATAATTAGTGCAATCTCTTTAGTTGCACAGAGCTGGAGCTGAGGCATAATCGTTTTTAGTCTCTTCATGTCTCTTTGACATTTTCATCACAATCAATACTCTAAGGTGCAGTGCTCAGAGGACTCTATAATTTTGAGTGCACTAATTGGAGGATTCAATAATTCAATGTCCATTACTTCCAAAATCAACATGCTTTCCAGAAAATGTAGTGCGTAGTATATATATATATATATCATGAGGATAGGGTATATGAATGAGTGATACCACACAACACTATATATTCTTCATTGTTTCTTCAACCATATAGTGACAGTGGTGGCTCATTGTTACACAGCTCCTCTTTTGTTCATTACAAACAAATCAGTGCTGCTGCAGCGGCTGCAACGGTAAGACTCATCACTATCTGAGCACCAGAGGACATTTTCATCCAAAGCCCTAACACTCACAGTGATGAGAATAGCAACTGTAAAAACTGTTCTACCCTAGGAATAGGCTGAGTCACTGTTTATATGGTCTTCTTCTAGAAAGTAGCGAAAACTCTGAAATCATAAGAAATTGTTGATAAATATTTAAAGTGTTCATATTATGCTTTTCGGCTTGATTTGGAGGACCTGGAGAGAGTTTTCTTGAATGTGAAGGTAAGAAACTCCACTTGTTGTCATTTGTTATGACATGACAAGTATTCCCAACTGTGGCATTGTGATTCTGAGCGACTCCCATGCACCACCACCATTATATTATTTGGCTAATTCATTATACTCATTTTGGCCTTCTCTTAAACTGATAACCTTCAGTATCATGTATAAAGTAGGATTCATTTTATACATGTCCTTTAAAACATTTTATTTCATTACTAGTGCTGAGTCTTTAGCTGTCTGAATTTTTCCCGCGTCTCTACTTTTCAGTTCTGTCATTTATTTTGACGGATTGTGCACTGTCCCGGCTTCTGTTTCCTAATGACGTCAGCCATCCGGAGAGGAGTCAAGGCTCCACAACTAATATTCAACCCTGTTGTTGAACATGATTGGCAGGCTGAATGAAGCCTACAGTCTACGCCCGCCTCCTATCACAGCACCCACTTGTCACTCAAAGCGGCACTCCCTTAACTTTGGGTAACTTAATGCCTTGATATAATCCAAAAGGATGACTTATATTATATAAAGTCTGTTTTAAAGGCTGCTCCTTTGTGAAGAACATGCTGAATTATTGTAATCGATTAAGAGCTCTATAAAGCTCTTCCTGTAGCTATATTGTTAGCCTGTGTTGTGAGGTTGTAAAATTCTTATTGCGGCTTTAAACTGGAGTGAAATAGGATGCAGCTTTGTGTGGTTTAGGATTCCAGCTCTTCTGTCATGTTGTTAAAAAGAGTGCTGCGGCTGTCTTGTCTCATTCACTCATTAATCCATGTTTACTTCCCTGTATACACTTTGGCTCAAAGAACAAACAAATGTAAGATGGCGTGCTGTATAGTTGCATCACATAACACCTAATTTCATAAAACTCACAGAATGAAACGCTCAAAAAAGTATGAAAAAAGGCTCAGATGGCACCAAAACACAAATCTAAAAACAAAAGAACCCTTTAATTCAGATATGATCTGCACTGAAGCGCACATACACACAATAA
>NC_045746.1:24025160-24040676 GCF_008692095.1 Etheostoma spectabile | reverse complement strand
TAACTATTTGATGCAGAACAAATGAAATCACTTCAGAATATTTAACAAACTGCATATGTTAAGGGTTAAGATTTAATTTTTGCACAAGTTAGCGTGACCCAACGTTATTTCTTGAGTTATTCAGGAAGATTAAATGCAATTACAGCTCGGCTAATAATTTGGCCACTGTTGGACTGTCCTTATGGATTGTGCTATTCTATGCATAATGCGTGTAACATTTAACTCCAACATCATTAATCATGCTTCCAAAATGAATTCAACAAATTAGAAATTCTTTACTTTATGTGCGACTTAAAGTTTGAGGTGCAGCAAAAATCAGAAACGGGTTAATCGCCAAACCTGCTTGGCAATTACAAAAGTTCACAAAATATGTTCTTTGCCCAAAGGCCAGACCAAATATTAATCTCTGTGTGAATATGTCTGACTCTGAGACTCTTGATAAATACAGTCCCGACGAGCTCTACAGCCAGCTCTTGTTCAGCAGCCCTAAGTTGCTGTGCTCGGCAAATATACTCCATGATTCAGTTCAAGAGAGGTTAATTCAGCAAATATACGCCTGGGTAACAGGGATGCTCAGATAAATGAGGTTGGAGAGACCCAGCGGGCAGAGAGGGTCAAGTGCTGGTCCCAGAGGGAGTTGTATCGACACTGTTTGTCCTTTGCGTGGCTCTTATAACCCGCAGGTCGAAGCCCTCACGCAAGAGTCACTTTAACAGACCATCAAGTCCTTGCCTGGAAATGACTGAGGAAAAAAATAATTTTAATGGATAAAAATGTCATTAGGCTAAAAAGAGATGAATTCCATATTTTACAAAGGGACTTTCATATAGTAATGTCCACTGTTTATCTTTTTCAAACTGTTCTCCATAGTAAAATACTTTGCTTGACCAGGGCGCTTGTTATTTGGGATAGGGCTACCTGCTGGTTTACTTAGCGGTTTCATGTTGTTTTGTACACAAGTGTTGGTTAACCTAGACTTTTGTTGATGCCTTTTATTGTTTTTTTGGTCACGCTTTTTAACACTTTTGACGCTTTAAAAAAACACAACTTTGTCACTTTGTTTAATGTTTTCAACACTACGTAACACTAATTTATGAACTTTAGTTTTACAGTTAATTTTGAGATTTATGGTCAATACCTAAGGAAATTATACCGATTGTTTGAGTTAGAAAAGCTGAAATTAGGAACTATTTAGACTAAAATTAAAGGAATGGATGTTGATGGATAATCACAGACTGGAATATGTCAACTTTTACTCAATACTATTTGGAAACCACTAAAAATGTTTTTTTTTCAATGCTATAAAATTGAATAAGACACCCCAGAATTAATGAAAGTAGAAATTTGTACTTGCAAAGAGCGTTGTGTGTTATTTTGGGTAGTTAAAAAGAACATTGATATAGGAAAACGGGTCAATTTGACCCGGGGACAACATGAAGGTTAAAAGACCGGTTTCATAGCCAACACCTGAAAAAAGTTCTGAGCCCAGAAAAGCCAAACAGTGTGGTAAACTTAGTCAAAAGCAAAAAAAGTTTCCCTGCAGCTCTCGTTCTCTCTCAGATGATCAACAGCCAATAGAAATGCTCTCTCTCTGAACTGACCTGTGATTGACCAAAGTCTCCCGTCAAATCTAAAACCTGAAAAAAGGGCTAAGAAGAGGTACTTGGGATGTTATTCATTACAGTTTAACTGTTAACCGCCGATAGGAACTCTTCAAAACAATATTATTAAAATAAAAATAATAGTTTTTGCACTATAAAAGAAAAACAGGAATAGATTTTCTTAACTGCTAGTAAACATATTACTGCTACTACTTTGCACTAGCTTGTGTTTCAAGCTGCTATTACTTTCTGCTCGAGGCTCTCCGCTGGATGCGAGAGCCACGTGACACATGTCACTGTATCGATGAGGACTGGGGGGTTAAATCAGCCGTCCGATTCACAGAGTATGCCAGGCAGACACACAGCTGACAACCTCGCAGATGCTGTGGAGACAGGCTACACACACCGCGGGCTGCTATAATCAAACATCAGCTGGAACATCATGGTGGTGCTGACGATGGTCGCCGATCGGTCAGAAGAAAACTGAAAAATAACATCCCTAGGAGGTGCAGAAGTCTTTTCTCTTAGATTACTTTACAGCACCCATATTCTGATCATTTTCAGGTTCATAATTGTATTTTGTGGTTGTACCGGAATAGGTTTACATAATTTCATTTTCAAAAAACATATTTTTGTTGTACGGCACATTGCTTCAGATCCTGTTTTCACCCTGTGTGTTTGGATCTCTGTTTTAGCTAAAGAGTGAGACATCTCACTTCTGTACTATCTCTGTTGGGAGTCACACATGCTCAGTTGCTAGGTGAGATCACATCAGCTAGATAACTCTTCCTCCAACTTTGGTCAGTCCTAGGCAGGATCAGCTGGGAGACTTCTTCTAGACGAGGGCATACTTACGAGGGAACACCTGCAGAACAGGGACAGGAAGTAGTTCTTTTGGAGATTATGGTGAACTAGTGTGTGTTGTAGCGTATATACCTCCAAAACACATCATGTTTTTATTTTTGGTAAAACTTAAAACGGGGACCTAGAGCTTTTCTCATTAGGGGTTGAGCCCCCCTAACCCTGCTTCTAATTCATACTTGTACTTCAATACACTTCAATGAACTGCATTTATCTGACAGCTTTTGCTTTATTGCTTCAGGCTTGTTTCTGCAACAGCTCATTGAGTATCGGATACAATAAAAACCATTGAGGAAAGATTTTCCTTTGACATTGACGCAGTATTAAACGAGATCGCTGCAGTTGGCAGCAGAGAAACAAGCTACAATGTAAGTTAATTGGATAATTGTCCAGCTTGTATTTACGTTCATAAAAGTGCAGATTAATATTCCAAGTGTCGGACACCATTATGGAAAGGATTTCTAAGGAGGTTGACCTTCCTGTTAAGATTAATATCCTTTTTTTAAACATAAAAGTCCGCAAAATTGCGTTTGCTAAACCCACCAGAGTCCATGTAAATAATCGGTAATTTTAGCATCGTAAAATACGGCTAAAACCTCTCTGAGCAGCGCTGCTCGATCGGCTCTGTTTGGTCAATGTTTTCTTTCTTTCATTCCAATTTCGAGTCTGTCAGCCACAGTGAAAACCGGGGACATTTCCGGAAACAGATCCAGCTGGGGACAGGTCACCAAAACCGGGAACTGTCTAGCTAGCGCTAGCATGTGCTAAGGTTAGCAACCTCGTCTCAGCTAGAGACCCGTGTCGATGTTGAACAGCTCACTCGGAGGCTCAAGGCAGAGGACATTCAGGAACCGCATCTCACTCAAAACAGCATGGAAAGGTTTTTTTTGTCCAAGTTTTTATGCGTTTGGAAGAACCAGAGACACAAAATAACACCCCAAATCCAAGAAAAAGTGTTTTTTTTCGTAATATGGGCACTGTAATAACAGGGTGATGAAACATTATGGATTTTTTGCACAGCAACGGCAAAAATAAATTGCCTACCACAGCTTTAAGAGACACTTAAGCGCTCCATAGAGCTGAGTGGAACTGCAGAGTCCGGCGATAATTACCTGTAGGTTTATCACTAACATTACAAAGTCTCTTCAGTCTATTGTAAATAAAAACCTGTGTATTAAAGCATCTATAAGTGTGCTTGTGATTGAGCATCATAAGAATCCTGAGCATACTTTCATTCCAGTAATTTGCAGACATGAATCATAAATACTCTCTGATTACTACATGAAGTCAAACACCAAAAGGTGGGAAGGGTTTTCGGTTTGAAACATGGCATCTTGATGATTTCCTCCTCCACTCACACAAACTTCAGATATAAAAGAGTGACACAGGGGTCGTCTTTTGAGAGCAGCAGTGCAAATGAAACCCTTATCTGTCAGTTTTTCTGCCGCCTGTAGCCAGTTTTTCATCCTTTATCTTTTCCAAACCCATGGCGTACGAGATAGTAACCTGTCTCCACAGTCAGTATCTCAGCCTTCATTCAGTAAACATCCAATACGATAATGGTGAGCTGAATCAGGAAACGCACACACTGTGATTCCCACTGATTTAATAGGCTAGTGCTTATTGCAGCAGGCACTACTGTAATGTTCAGTCAGGTTAACTACTGTCAGAAGAGATCTCAAAAACACCTCAAAAACTAAAGAAGACTGAAAAACAAATAAAATATTTGAAATTCGCCAAAAATAAATGCCCCTTGTTCAGCAATCAAGTGCTGCCTATTTGACAAGTTTAAAAAAAATAGTATTTAAGTATAATCAGTAACTTTAGTATTTTCCTCCTTTCTGAATCTCACGCCGAGGCTTGTTATCTTCTGCAAAAATAAATGGGAGTCAATGCCAGATGACAGTATGCATGATGTATACAATCCTGCAAACCCCTTTTTCAAACTCCACCATTCACTCCAAGCTTTTTCTGATGCAAATTCCCAACCATGAGTCGAGTTTCATAGATGGCCCAGAGAGGGGGAACAGTATGCGGCATTGTCAAGAGAATGTGTATTATCGTGAATGTTGACTGAACTGAGAATGGGGGGATTTCGCGGCCACTTCAGAGTAAAGATTCACCATGTGACACTGAGAAGGATAAAAACTGCTGGTAGAAGAAAGGCAAAATGAGATTTTACAAATGACGGATTTTGACTTAAAAAAGTGTCAAGCAAAAGACGCAGTTTAACATGTAGTGTGACGGTGCTCCATCCAATGTCTCCACAGTTTCTCACCGGTTCCTTGCTCCTTGCTGTTCATTAAAATATCTATCAAAATCCTCTGGTGAGTGTTTGATGGTTAATTATTTGGGCTTTATAACATTACCACTGTGAAATGTGACCACGTCTTAGGCGTAGCGGTGTGTATAATGCTCAAAGAAAATAATTGCCCAGTGTCTGTTTGCACTTTGGTTATTGAGACAGTACTCTGATTATGGTTTGC
Source organism: Etheostoma spectabile (assembly GCF_008692095.1). NCBI lineage: Eukaryota > Metazoa > Chordata > Actinopteri > Perciformes > Percidae > Etheostoma > Etheostoma spectabile. The sequence goes on along the minus strand of NC_045746.1, from coordinate 24,035,728 downwards.
ACTTAAATAAATAAGACTAAATAAATGCAGTCCGTTACGTGTTGCATTTGCTGTTCTTCTTTTTTGTGAGGAAAATAAAGTACTTCAGTCAGAAGGTCACAAACAGTTTCAATTAGGAATTAGAAGCACACGTAATAAGTGTAATAAGTCTTGTTTCGTCATTGAAGTTTTCTTTCTTTAAAAATGTGGGAAAATGTCTCGTCTTGTCCTCGTGAACCCAATGTTGTGTCTTGTTTCATTAGCTGAGTGTCTCATCACACCCCAAATATGGACAGATGCTACCAAATAGACACATGAACAACAAATCTCCAGTGTACAGCATGAAAGAATTTATAGCTGTTGTTAATTTCAAATGCCGGGGACCTGGCTTTGTATGGTTTTGTCATGTTGAAACTAGAGAAGTTCCGATACCAATACCAGTATCAGTATTGTCTCCGATACTGCCTAAAACGCTAGTATCGGTATCGAGAAGTACTGGAGTTTATACACTGATCTGATACCACTTAAAAAAACTAAAGAAACACTTCTGACCGTGTCAACAACAACGCTGAACCAATTGTTTTGCTGTCTGATTGGATCATGACGTCTCGTTCTCTGAGAGTAAGCTACTAGCTAACATTACTATGGCAACTACCAGCAACGGGCGGGGTAGAAATGCGGTCTCCGGTTTACCCCGGCATGCCCAGTGTAAGAGATTATTTATCAGATATGCGGGTTTGGGCGTGTAGTGTAAAACCACTTACGTGCACGGAGAGCTTCTGGCTCAAAAACTCTTAAAAACCAGAACGTAGCGATGTAAATGTAGTCTACCTAATGCCATCTGAAACCTTTGTTCATCCTTCACTAATGGAGCCCAACTGAAGTGCTGTACAGGAAGTTAAGCTTTGTCAGGAAGCGGTTGAACTACAAACACTTCAAATCCAAAGACTCAGACTGATGCTGTGCGGTTAAAGCAATGTGTTTTCCTTCTTTCAAAAGTCAATTTCCTTCAAAGTTATCCTTTAAATGAAGGGGGTGTTAAGTCTGCACTCACCGGTGAACATATTGAGTCATAAAAGGTCAGGAGCAAATGGAAAACAGCAGGATAGAACAAAAAGGTTTACTTGTTTTTCTCAGCTCGAACAGAGTCTGGAGGAATTGTAAGAGCCTCTGAGGGCAGACCTTGGATTTGGTGCTATTACTGTACAACTGCTACAAATGGCCCCCGATGGAGAGGCTATTGGACGTGGACTTAGTGCTGGCTAACAAGGCTGACCAACCAAAATGGAAAAGTAGAGGGAGGAGGGGACGGGGAGAGAGAGGGGACGGAGAGACAATGAGACAGCAGAAAAGGGAAGCAGAGCAGCGATGAGTTAGCATGTTTGATGGGCTGTGAAATTAGCGGTTAGCCCGTCCAGCCGCCGTGTTATGATAATTACTGCCAACTTGCACAGCTGCGTACTCACCTCCTCCCAGCCCCTCCCATTGGTGTAGGAGATGACATCCAGCAGCGGTTTGGACAGGTAGCCGTCACTGTTGAAGGAATAATCCCGCCCACCGAGGGATATGTTGCTGAAGTACCTGTGAGAGAACCCAATAGAACAGAGAAGCCAAATAAGAGATTTTACTGCCCTACATGATGGAGTAAGGGGAAAAGCAAATACATGTACAGGTTATCAAGGCTCCATGTCCCTGAGAAGAAGTCCCATGTCCCCTGTGGAAGACTAAACCAGATGTGATATTCAATAAGCAAGAGGAGTCAATATACAGCATTTAAATGTTCATTAAAAAACACAAAAAAAACTACAAAATTGGGTAAACCTTTGTTTGAAGGGGTGTGCACAAGACTGACATGACACATATATGTCATACATATGTCATATGTATGATACGGAACTTGTCATGAACACGAATGAGTCTTTCTGAAAGTCCCTGACTGTTGTCATTAAGTGTCATTGGGTAAAATAGGACACTTCAAATGCAAAAGTGGTATTGTTCAGGACATTTGTGTTATGACAACTTAGAATTAACAAAGACAATAATCTCGGTGTTATGACAACCTGATATTAAGCAAGACAATATCGCCTAAGCTGTCAATGTCTTTGTTATGACAAGTTGACATAAACCTAGACAACATAACCTGTCATAACAGTTTTGTTTTTCCCATCTTGTAAATATTTAAATATTTGTTCTTATATTTTGTTATTATTATTATTATTATTTCATGTATATTGTATGTATGTATATTTTGTGTGCTGCTGTAACACTGTAATTTACCATTTTTTGGATCAATAAATATCTATCTATCTATCTATCTATCTATCTATCTATCTATCTATCTATCTATCTATCTATCTATCTATCTATAAATGACACAGCAGGCCTAATTATCAAACTTCAAGAAAACTTTATTAAGAAACGATTTAGTTTTACGTGTGACACATTACATGACATTGTCATTTGTTACGTTTAACATTAGCGGTCGTGAGACCATTATAAATGTATCATGAATATTTTTCCTTGACCTCAAGTAAAGTGAAACAATTCAGACTTGTCATTAAGATGTCATGAAAGCGAATGCAGCACTAATATGATTTAACGAGTTTTGGACAGATGCTAAAGTAACAGCTAACACAATTAAAATGTAACTATGGTTATATTACCGTTACTAAATTTACTCAGAGTTGTTGTGAATCACTGATATTGAGACTGAATTGTGGTTTAGTTTCACTTAATTCTTTAAGCTTGGCATCATGTTCATGTTAAAGTGTACATTTTTACAACAATCCCAGAAATATGCTAAGTGGACATACGGCAACGCCAGGCAGCTGCGTCCTTCTCATTTACATGTATCCCCATTTTCTCTGTTGCTATGTTTCTTGGATGAAGCTAAATAGCTAGCCAGGTACGTAGGGAGATGATGTTGTCTTTCTTAATTTTGCCTACTGCTCCTAGACCGTAGTCGGGAAGCACAGGGGACAAGGGCAGGATGCTTATGGGAGTAACACACCCTTCACTTTCCTGCCAATATAAAGGGCAGATGAAGCCCCCGTGTCTTGAGAAGCTTGTTGTTTATCGTTGCCTGTAGGCTCACTTTACTTCTTTACTCAATCCTTTTCCTCACGCTGCATTCACTCGTACGTTAACTTGTTCTCAAAACGACACCGCAAACGCTCGCTCTAGTCTCCTCGCTCAACCACTCGCCCAAGTGTGCCTCCTGGCCCTTTTTGTTGTCTTCCCTTTGCCCATGAAAAACGTTTTTCCCTTTATCTCAATGTTTTTGTTGCTCTTTACAAAGTTTTTTTAACAAAATTTTGGTTTTGTTGTTTTTTGGTCACTATTTTCAATAACATGTCTTTGTCCCTTTTTTGGATGTTTTGTCTACCTTTATTGCGATATTTGTCGTTTTAGACACTTTTTCCCCGAACATTTTGTCTCTTTTTCCCAGCGTTTTTGACGCTTTCTTCCAGTGTTTTTGATTTTTTTTTTTAATTTTGTTGTTTTCCAACATTTTTCACCTTTATTTTGACTTTCCTTCCGAAGACAACATGGGGGTTAGTAAAGAAAAAAAAAAAAAATTTTAAACTTGCTCAACAATGTCATTTAACACAGTTTAACACAGTGATGTCATTTAACACATCATTTAAAATTTCTTGCTGTAACTTACGCTGCTCTCATAAAACACTGGGACTGGTCGCCTGCTTCTCCAGCCGTCATGGGGCCCAACACCAGACCAGTTTAAATCGTTGAACAATTGTGGGCAACACTTCAGAGGTCTATTGTCAGAGTCCTATGCTATCTGCTCCAATTCAAATCGTCTATACACATTCTTCGACATCTTGGTCTTGTTATTTCATGGGTGAATGCACTTGTTGTAACTCACTCTGGACAAAAGCACTGGACAAAAGAATGTGATGTAGGAATAAAGGGTTGCTGTCAATCCAGGCGTGGCCTAGTGAGATGGTTGGAGATGCAGCATTTGGGGGTTGGTGGGGGGGGGGGTGTCAATTGTCTTTTGTATCCATTTAAAATAAATAAATGTTAATCATAAAAACGAATGCAGTGTAAAGCAAAACCATGTAATATGACGAAGGTGCCAATTTTATAATTAACTCTTCTGTTGCACAAGCTGTTCATTTAAATATATCTAATAATAGATCGTTGTTTTACAGTGGATACAGAAGGATTCAAAGCAGACAACAGACAGCCGAGGCTGACTCAGTGATGCAGCTGACGGAGTGTAGGAGAAGCTGATGGATGCTGAGCTACAAACTTGACAAAACACAGTTTAGGCTACTGGAAGTTTTGCCAAATCGGATGCTGGACAGAAAATGAGCCTGACACTCCGAACCTCCTCTGGTTCCAGACAGAAGATCAAAATCAACTTTTTCAATGTCACAATCGATTGAAAGGATGATGTTTCAACACAAAACCACAGTACTCCAGGTCAACAAATTCAAATACCTTGAACTCACTTTAGACCAGTGATTCCCAAAGTGGGGGTCGGGACCCACAGGGGGGGGTCGCGAGCCAGAGGGGGGGGGGGGGGGGTGTCGCAAGTTGATTTCCAGAAATAAAATGAAAATTTAAAAACGATTAAAAATAGCATATTTTAGCCATGATTTTAACACAAGATAAAACTGTTGTGTTATTTTGTGTTATTTTGTGTTGTCAATATGCAACATTGCGCGGTTGCGCGCAATGTTTATATACGTTTATAGTGGGGGGGGTCGCAAGTCACTTGCACCGTTACTTTGGGGGTCGTGGGCTGAAAGTTTTGGGAACCCCTGCTTCAGACAATACAGCAACCTCAGTTTTGATCCACAGGTCACCGATATCTCAGCAGAGGTTACACGTCGTCTATAAACTCACCGTTCCCCCGTTTCTATAACATGCTCACCATCCCTAACAAACACAAACCCACCAAGATCTCACACGTCGCCTCCACAAATGATCAGTTAGCATCTACTATCAATTATTACAATAGGGTTGCACGATAGGAGGAAATTATCTAATTGTGATTATTTTGACTGATATTGCGATATGATTCACGATATTGGAGGGAATGAAGATTTTTGTATCATTCTCATTGAAAAATATTAAAATCTGAAAAATGAAAAGGATTTTTAGTGTGATTTTTGCGAGGATCTGTTTTCTTTAGTCGGTAGGATACAGTTTGTAGGCTGGGACATCTCTGCAGCACCACTATTTCATTCAGAATGGTTTGACCCATATTTTGCCTTTAACCCTTGTATTGTCTTCCCGTTAACCATGAACTTGTCCTTCCAGGTCAAAATTGAAAATGAATATTGTTTTGTGCTTTTCCAATGTTTTTTGTTGCTTTTTCTGATTTGTCACTTTTTCCAGCTTTTGGCGCTTTTTTTTTTTTTTTTTTTTTTTTTTTTTTTTTTTTTTTTTTTTTTAAACCTGAGCTGGTTTAATAAGAGGTTTTACACTTATTCTGGGAATTCATGGTCAACAAACCTCATTTATATCAAATCATATATACGTTAGGCAGATATTATGAACTATGTTGACTAATAGTTAAAATCAGCAGATTTTGAGTGGATAACAGATGGGTAGGTGTCAAAGTTTAGTCCGGATACTGTTTTAAAACCATAAAAAAAACAAAATTCTAAATGCTTTAAGATGAAATAAAACACCCAACAAATTCAATGAAAGTAATCATTAATTTTACCTGAAGAATGTTGTATGGAATCATCAATGTAATTTTTGGGCAATTTGGTCGAAAGAAATCCATATTTCATAGTCACATGTTTCATATTTCTTTGAAACGGGTCAGTTTGACCCGAGGACAACAAGGGTTAACAGACATGGGGCACAACGAGCGACATTTGCGACATTTGCGTCTGCAATTTGGAAATTGTAGTACTCAATATTGCCATTAATTACTACCACAACCCTGCTCTAGACCCAACATCTCAGACCTGAACGATAGAGCCATCACACGCCTTGCCCTCACCATTGTCAACGACACCAATCACCCACTACATCCACAATTTACACTGCTGCCATATGGCCGCAGACACACAACTCTGAGGTGTAGATGGACACGCCTTGGCAGAGGTTTTGTTTCTTCTGCCATTGACCAGCAGAACAAATACCTCGCTGACCTTATATAGAAACTGGACTGTTGTGAATAAGGTTGTTCCTATGTGTCGATGTACCTGTCTTTGTGTTATCTGTTGATATATTTGTCTCTGTCACAGACTGTGACAACAAATCTCCCTCATGGGATAATAAATATTTATCTTCAAATATTCACCATATTACCTAAAAATAATTTATTTCTAAAAAGTACACCAGAGAAAAAAACATCAAGCAATTTGATCCCTTGTGAAATTAGGTTTTTTTTTTTAGAAAAAAGGAGAAATCAGGAAAGAAAAGCGAATGAGGACAGAAAGCAAAGCGTCGTAATCTAGGCTGTGGAGGTAGAGCCGAGAGCGTCACAGTGGGGAACAAACATCCTCGTCATCCATCATCGAGAAACAAAGAGCGGAGAGGAGGTAAGCGACGCACGCGGGGAGAGAGACAACACGACGAGTAAAATTGGCCAAAATGTTTGCCCCCCCCTCCCTGTCTTGAGCTGGTTTCTCATGTCACGCAGCAGCGGGAAGTGTGCAGAGACAGAGGAATACGTGGTAGAACAGCTGAGAGAAAACATTGCAAGACAAATACTTGAGAATACTTTCAATACCAGGAAAGACAAAAGCAAAGAGCTTTGGCGTGAACCAAAGACCTGAGAGAGAGAGAGAGAGAGAGAGAGAGAGAGAGAGAGAGAGAGAGAGATTTACCTTTGATGTTTTTTAATGAAATATCTACCTTAAAAGCATCTGGAAAAAAGCACATCAAAGCTCCCTAATGAAAACCATCCCGCACGCTCACAAACACGCACGGGCGACCTCGCTGATGAACACACCTCAACAACATCTCAAATAACTCTTAATCAACTGCAATCAGGCTTCAAAACAGCCAGAAAGTACGCACTGCAGAAATCGGTTCAGGAACTCTACATATTCTCATGGTACTAATTTGGCTCCGGTGCACAGGAAGTGGTGTGTTTCAGGTATATGCTGCAGTAGAGCTGGGCGATGTGGAGAAAATCAAATATGGCGATATTTTGGAGAAAAAACCTCGATATCGATATGACTAGTGGTGCCTTCACTAAAATAATTACACAAACAGATCTATGATAAATACTCATCAGTAATGTGGATATATTGGCTAAGTCGGTAAAATAATACATAATAAAATGGCTAGAACAGTCTGGTAAATTCAGAAAATTACATCACTTTACAGTAACTTATCATACTATTTAAGCAGTTGCACATTTTGTATTCTCAGCTTGTATATATTCAACTATTTGCTCTTGTATTTTATTCCTATTATTTTATGTACTGTATATTGTATGTATGTATATTGTATCCTAGTTTTTCATTTATATTTATATTCTGTGCTGTGTGATTTTGCTGCTGCAACACTGTAATTTCCAATTTTATTGGGATCAATATCTATCTATCTATCTATCTATCTATCTATCTATCTATCTCTCCATCGCAGCCTTTAAAACCAGGAAAAGATAACACTTATGCCATGTTACGATAAAATTATATCCAAAATCTAATACAATATATAATTTTGTATCACTATATCAATATAATAACGATATATTGCCCAGCCCTATGGAGATGGGGGTTAAAAGCTGTTTGTTTTGGTGTACATAGTGTGCCCAAAGGTCAAAAATGAATTTCAATAGTCAGAAGTTGATTCATTAAAAGGCAGAATAAGTAGGGTTTTTTTCCAAGAAAAATCTGCCCAGTCCAGCCACCAGACCGTGTACGTACAATCGTAGTGACCAGGTGCCAGATCGTAAGTGTGCATGTACGAGAAAGCTACTAAAATGGCAGAGACAAATACAAAGAAGAAAATAGTGATAAACTTCCATCGCAATTTTCCAGAGCTTAACGTGACATCTACATATTGTTTGTTTTGCTCAACCAATAGTCCAAAAACCTAAAAAAGTATCCAATATGAAATACAGAGAAAAGCAGCATATTCTGGATGGAATAATTGTGTTTTGCATCAATAAACTAAACAATTAGTCACCTACGGTAATTGCTATTGGATACTTTATTGAATAAAACCATATAGTCACAAACAGAATGTAGGTATTTAGTATGTCTTAAAAAAAAAAGCGAAACAAAACAAACAGATTTCTCTAACATTAGCTATATGTAGTTATTTATGAGTTGTCACCAAACTAATATGATAATTTGTTTTACTGTCACAACAGACCAGAGGAACATCAAAATATATTAAAGGTGTGATAATTAAAATGTATAAAAATACAAATTCATAGAGACGTTGTAGAGCGTCCTCTGGTGGACAGACTATACAACGCCATCACTAACAGGGGCGTTGTAGAGCGTCCTCTGGTGGACAGACTATGCAACACCATCACTAACAGGGACGTTGTAGAGCGTCTTCTGGTGGACAGACTATACAACGCCATCACTAACAGGGACGTTGTAGAGCGTCCTCTGGTGGACAGACTATTCAACGCCATCACTAACAGGGACGTTGCAGAGCGTCCTCTGGTGGACAGACTATGCAACTCCATCACTAACAGGGACGTTGTAGAGCGTCCTCTGGTGGACAGAGTATACAACGCCATCACTAACAGGGACGTTGTAGAGCGTCCTCTGGTGGACAGACTATGCAACGCCATCACTAACAGGGACGTTGTAGAGCGTCCTCTGGTGGACAGACTATGCAACGCCATCACTAACAGGGACGTTGTAGAGCGTCCTCTGGTGGACAGAGTATACAACGCCATCACTAACAGGGACGTTGTAGAGCGTCTTCTGGTGGACAAACTATGCAACGCCAACGCTCATAATATAGTTGACAGTTTTATTTTTCAAAAATTCATTTATCAGAATCCTTTATTCGTCATTATAAATGATTCTAAGGAACGAACATTTAAAAAATGAATGCCGATACGGATATATTGGGAAACGCCTAATATCGGTCGATAATATCGGCCCAACTGTAATATCGGCCCAACTATAATATCGGCCCGCCTATATATCGGTCGAGCTTAAGTCATAACTGTGTACTGCATCATCGTACTGATCTCTGCTCTGCAGCATCTCTGTCTTCATTATAGTTTCAACACAGTGAATCATTCAAGTGGGAATGAGGACAAGCATTGTCATATAAGCTCTGCTCTTTAAATCTGCTGTAGGAAGGTTTTCAGATGCTGTTTGATGCTCTAACAAACGCCAAGGCACGTACATTTAACAGTGTCACACAAAGATAGTGCAGGCCTGCACAAAATAGAAACAATTTACTTATTTACCATTATAAGTTAGGCCGTTAATCCTCAGTGGTCCACCATGGAATTTGTTTGGGTCAAAGTGCAAAAAAAAAACCTCCAGTCATACTGTATGTTGACTTTAAGTTATGTATCAAATGCAGTGAGGATAAGGAATAGGCCTAATGAAAAACAGCATTAGAAAGCAGCTTACAGAAGCTAGAAATCAGGATATTATATGCATAACCCAGCTCTGCTTTCTAATAGTAAGAGTATGAGCTTATCCCTGCTATTGTAAATGAAATATAGTGTTTAGTGTTGTTTTTTTTCAGCATTCTGAATATTTCCATTTCTGACGTTCTTCAGAAGGACATAAAGCCAAAAAGTTAAATGAGATGCAGCTCCTATAGGTGCAGCTGACTGAAAAGTCACAGTCTTTACTGCATTGCTGATAAACTTTGGCTTTATTCCCTAAGGGCAACAGTTAGGGGAACTCTGAATTTAGAAGAAACGGTCAGTTCACTAATTGGTTGAGAGAAACTTGAGCTCCCTTAATGGTATGCTAATGTAGTCCTGGAGTATATAAGAGACAGATAATTCACTGCATTGTTGATGTGCAATAGATTCCGGAAAGAATGCTTGAAGGTAGGCTTGAATAGCTGCTTGTCATTGACAAACAAACAATATTACCCAGCAGATATTCAGAGGCTTAATAGATGCTGAAATTGCAGCGTGCACTCTGGAAAACACAAATAAAGCATCAACAGGAAAGCTGAACCTGATTCCCTCCAGGTTATGATAATATACATTTCTACCCGATCATACGCTGGTGCTTTTCAGCCGACTCCTATACCTCAACATCCATCAAGTCTTTGATAGCTAAGCAGTGAAATGGTACCACCACAGGAGTCATTATATCAGAGTAATAACAGAATATCAATGCATGTAATTGTGTTTGGATGTAGCAGCCGAAAACAAATTCCAGCCAGAACACATTCAACACATTGGCTACAAATTAGTCTACTGTATATTCACAACCTTGCACTTTTGGGATTACTCTATTGCTGCTATGCATTATTGTTGACAAAAAAAGACGAGACTCAAATGTTTTGCATCAAACAAAGACTAAGATAAAATCTCTCTTCATTTCTGTCTACAGTCGTCTCTACTTTTTCATCATAAGATAGAACTATTGCAGTGCCGTCACACATCCAGGTAGCGATGTGGCCTGGGCGGGGGAGGGAGGAAGCCC
>NC_045746.1:24024909-24025150 GCF_008692095.1 Etheostoma spectabile | reverse complement strand
GCTGCAGAAGTCGCTACTGCGTGTAGCCCCGGGCAAGGGAAGGAGACAGGCTTTCAGCCTGCTGGGGAGGCCGCTCAACAGCTTGCGGAACGGCCGGAGAAATGTAGGCGATGCAACTGCTTGCAACAAAACAACATGCTGTAGAGCCCAGGAGCCCTGGCTCTTATCTAACATGTGTCTATGTGTGGAGGAAAAAAAGTTTATTTTGCATTATGATCCTTGACAACAGCTAAGTGGGTCA
>NC_045746.1:24024749-24024899 GCF_008692095.1 Etheostoma spectabile | reverse complement strand
TTGTTGATTCACTGTTGTATAACCATTATTATTGTTTTGTGTTTCATTTATCAATTGTATAATTGTTTTGTGTTTCATTTATTAGTTATATAACCTGTTTTGATCACATATCGAGCTCATGTTTTGAGAAGTTTGGTCATGTTTTGAGGA
>NC_045746.1:24024432-24024739 GCF_008692095.1 Etheostoma spectabile | reverse complement strand
GTTTTGGAAACATGGTTTTGAGGCAGGTGCGCCGGACTCACCAGGGGATCGGCTGAGAGCGAGGATTGGCCCCCCTCGCTCACACACGTTCCCTTGTTTGTTAAGAGAATATAAGACGGGGGAATCCCTCAGTCTGGTAGAGCCTGCTGTGAGTCGCGTACAAGACGTCCAGCCACGTTGATGCTGCTCGGCCGGGCTCTCCAGTCCTGTGTCAAGGTAAGAGCTATAAAAGTAGGGTATACTTCGCATCGCGTACTGAGGGCATGTGCATGCCATTTGCTTTGCTGTATTCTGTGGGGAATAAAGA
>NC_045746.1:24024299-24024422 GCF_008692095.1 Etheostoma spectabile | reverse complement strand
TCTAGCAGGTACGGCCTCTGAGTGTTTGTTTGCAGAGTAGGGTTCGCTTTGCATTCAGTGTCTGTAAAGTAGTGTTTACCTTACAGTGTGTGTTGACAGTGTGAGTCTGTTGCTCACAGCTGT
>NC_045746.1:24000044-24024289 GCF_008692095.1 Etheostoma spectabile | reverse complement strand
ATTCTGTGGCGAGGTAAAGGGACAGTTCATCCTGGCAAAAACAGTGTTTGTGGTTATTGACAGTGTGAGCCTGTTGCTCGTTGTCTTGCTGTGTTCTGTGGCAGAGTAGACGAGCACTCTACTCTAGCAGAAAACAGTCTTTGAAGATTATCTGCTTGTAGCCGACCACCCCGCGATCCTGTCTAAAGATTTCACAAAACACTATGAAACAAGGTGCTGTGGGGCCCAGGAGCCCTGGCTTTTTACTACCATGTGTCTATGAAACAAGGTGCTGTAGGGCCCAGGAGCCCTGGCTCTTTACTACCATGTGTCTATGAAACAAGGTGCTGTAGGGCCCAGGAGTCCTGGCTTTTTACTACCATGTGTCTATGAAACAAGGTGCTGTAGGGCCCAGGAGCCCTGGCTCTTTACTACCATGTGTCTATGAAACAAGGTGCTGTAGGGCCCAGGAGCCCTGGCGCTTATCTACCATGTGTCTATGAAACAAGGTGCTGTAGAGCCCAGGAGCCCTGGGGATCTAACCTCCGGTGGATTCATGAGGACTATGGTTACCTGCTCCTCAGATCTCTGCAGGGTAAGTCCAGACAGCTAGCCAGACTATCTGTCCAATCTGAGTTTTCTGTTGCACTACTAAAACTGCTTTTGAACGTACACATTGGGAATTTTAATAGCTTGATGCTCTTTAAATATGTTTTTACATTGTAAAAAGTTTTTGTTACAAAGGACGGACCTATCCGCGATCGCTCTCCTCGGTTCTGACCAAAGAAGAGTGCTTTGGAGTCTCCATTACGCACCATACCTATAGCGCATCTCTCTATAGACCTGAGGCCTAGAGACTGTAAAAGTGGTCAGGCATCTAATATTTCCCCGAAACATAGTTTAGTTTTGCTCATATAACTTGAGGCCGAATATTTCACAATTCTGTTTAATTGTTTCAAGTTTTCGACAATACAGATCAACAACACTGCCCGACAGTTGGAATCAATACTCGGGCACAGAACTTGTTCATTGACAACGTGATCTGTCATGTAAAACCAGACTCAAGTTATTTCCTACCCAAGACAACCTGTTACTTTAGTGTGATGACACATGTTAAAATCACATTAATCAGCCCTAAAGCATCATTGGCCATAACAAGAGAAAGTCATGTGGGAAAAAAACAACTTGACAACAGTAACGAGCTGATATAGAAATAGAAATGCGCCTGCAGCTCTTTAGAGAGTTATGAATCGATTATTTTAATTCATATATCTAATATAATGGCATAATACAATAAAGGCAAATTGCTTTCACACACCTTACTGTTACCCTCTGGCGGTCCTACACAATTAAACTCGCTAAAGATGAAGAAGCGACCAGATACTAGCACTGGTTGAGTTGCGGGCTCATCCACAGAAGACCGATCTATAGAGCTATCATCCAATCGCGAGTCAGAGGCACTAACACCGGCACTAGCTTCAGCTGTCCTGTCAATAAAGGCCTAAAATTATTTTTTTTATCATTAGCACTTTGTCCGTTTATATGTGACGTGCCTCCTGGCTGGTTCCTATCTTTTTGTGTTCCACCTCTGTTTGCCTTTTATTTTGTAGTTTTTGTTATTATCACTACGTTTGCTCTTTATATTGTTACCTTCCATTCTAACTGGGGATTGTACTTATGTCGCACTGGACAGTACTTTGTAGCCACTGTTTATAAACAGAGTTTACTTACATGCCTACCTACCTACTCCACACACCATGCAATCTCCAAGGGCACTTCAACAAAAAGGTACTCGCGTCTAAGCCTCTGAATTCATGTCCACCTATTCCGTGACTGGAAAGTGTTTTGGCCGCCCTGGCAGGAGTTTTGTAAGAGGAGACCTCTACCCTGCCGCTTTACCCGATGTTAGCTGACATCTTGGAGGTCCCCGAAGCCCTGTGTATTTCTCTCTCACCCAGTTTTACCACAACAAACGGGGGGAAAAACATCAGCCTTGAGGCTCAGAATGACAGACATTGGAGTGTCTTTATCCCTTCTGTTGGGAGGCAAAACTGCAGCTGAGCGTGGGCTACAATCTTCCCCTCTATTCCTCTCACTTTTATCTATTATTTTTTTCTTCACCCTCCCCCTCTGCCTCCTCCTTTCACCCTACCATCTTAAATCCTCTTGATTTTCCCTGACGGCGATTACAGTATAGTGCAGAGGAGCGGCGAACGAGAGGTGACAGCAGCGAGGAAGTGGAAAGAAACAGCGGGAGGGGGCAGAAGGTGCAGAGAGGTAAAAACCAAAAAGACAAGGTGGAATATAGAGAGAGAGAAAGACTGCGAGGAACAGACGTGCAGAAGAAAAATGGGAGACAGACGCAGGAGGCAGAGTGTAATGCATGGCACAGAAACATGAGCTGGGGAATCATCAAACAGGTACAATCCAACAGCTGCCTCACACACATGAAGGAAGAATCCAAAGAATACAGTATTGGGGCAGTTATTATTAACAGACTAGAGACATATCTATGTCTACATCCATGACGTTCCAATAGCTGGCTAGACCATCTGTCCAATCTGAGATTTCTCTATTTCTAAAAGAACTTGTTTTATTTTTCTGAGGTGCCGTTGCTCCGTCCGAGACGCACAAGACGATTGTGATTGTGTTAAAGAAATGCCAATAAACCAGAGCACCTTTTGCTGGGAAGGACTAACAAGACCCTCCTCTGCAGCGGTGTAGAGGAAGGTCTGGCAATGCGAGACTAGGTTTAATCTAAAACAAAGACCTAAATTCACAGGGTGAAAACAGGATCTGCAGCAATGTGCAGTACAACAAAAATATGGTGTTTTTTGAAAATGAAACCATGTAAACCTATTCTGGTGTAACCTCAAAATACAGTTATGAACCTGAAAATGAGCATAATAACTTTAATGTTCTGGGTGAACACAAACAAATAGATCCACTGGCCCCATTCATGTCCTCTATGGTATTTAACTACTGGCTGCATATCTTCAGAATTTGGTGTTCATCCATGAATGTATTAAGTGCAAAAAAGGCCTATAGTCTCAAAAACGTACCATATCATTTTGTATGAAAAAAACATCCCAATCCCCTTTTTGTCAAAAATGCTTAAACATGCATTTTCTATTTCTATTCATCATGTCTAATGATGAACAATAACATCCACAGAAAAGCGTAATACTCTGATGTAAATGCTGCAGCAAAGAAACAGAAACCTGGACTTTCAGATTCATCTGTTCATATCATAGACTGTATATTATTAACTATGGCCTATGGTTCATACAGTGGCTGTATGGCACAGTGGAGATAGACAGATAAAAAGAAATATTCAGACAGGAAAAGATGACTGTCTGTCGTGGAGTGTGTACTAATGTTTTACATTCTTGCTCTAAAAAAGCAGCAAAGACCTTTTCTGTGTGTGTGTGTGTGTGTGTTTTGTGTTTTTTTCCCCATCAGTGGAAATGTTCAGCCTTTTTCTCGACTGTTACTGGGAAAGCTTTCTGTGTAACCATGACAACTTATTTAAAAGCAAAAAGATGAAGAGAGACAGATAGGGCGGTTAGAGCGCACAAGCTGAAAAGAACAAGAGCGATGGAGACGGGATAGAGAGGGAGAGATGGCCAAGTTAGTCTGAATGATCAAGAGCCATTTCATGCTTCATATAAATAGTCTCGGATTTGTCAGCATTTATTCTCCATCCCTTTATCTTTCTATCCTCTTACCTGTCACTCTACTTTATTTGTGGGAATGTTGATGTCACATTAAAGATAAATGCTATATAATTGAATATAATGCATTTTTAGTCAAATAAATAGTGAATAAACAATAACAAGAAGACAACTTATACCTTTCGGACAGTGCTCCCTGTACTGTACACGTACCATAAGCCAGGATATATTTTCATTCAGCAACTGTAATAAACAAAATTGGTGTTAAAACTCTAAATAATCTTTATCTTTATATATTTTAAAAGCAATACATTTGAGCATACATACAGTAGGTCTATCTCCAAAGTCACAAAACAACGCAAGTTAGAATATGAATGGGACAAAAGGGTCAATCTCAGGCAACAGGTCTATAAAAGTTTCGCCATTCCATGCTGTGATCAACCGTGGCATATGAGTGGTTTTCAAGCCAAAAGGATGGCACAGTAAAAGACACTGGTGATGTGTGAAGGTTTTCTCATGAACTGTTCTTACATACAGCTAATTCTCATGGACTCTATATTTGTTGCTGTATTCACCACAATGACTGTAGCAGACCACTCTGGTCTGCATAGGAAGGAGGACGGGGTGGATGGGTTGCTCATGAACAACACAACTAGTCGGCTCCAAACGACAGTCACCTTTTGTCGGTTGATCTCAACTGCAATGGCTCCTGAAATGGCCGACACGTCACAGTAATCGGTACCTGGCTCACACGGTCAACTTTTCTCAGCTAAATTTAAAGGTGCTCTAAGCGATATTGGGTGACAGTACTTCTTGTTTAAGTGTTGTATACCATTGTCAGATGACTGTGCAGCCTAACCCATTTTTTTAATAATTTATGACATTTTTTTCCACTATTCCCTGTCAATGGGAATCAGATGAACGTTGGTATCCAACATGGAGCCCAAGAAACACGTGACCACCTTGGAACCAATAGCACAACGGGATAGCTCAGAACATTAGATTCCCTAGTTGGCCAAACTTTCTCTAATATACGGCTTGTACCTTGTTTCCAAAATGCACGCTTCCTCCATTTTGGATGGAATCGAACAAGGATTTCTTTTTTTTTTTTTTTTTTGAGTTACCTTTAAATTACCTTTAATTAAAATTGTTGTTGTTTTGGCTTGGGATGACTCATAACAATAACTGACTTAGGGTCAAGACTCAACCTTGTCATGTATCACTACTGACCACAAAACTACATCATTTGCGCAGTCATGCCATCATTTCTTTCAATCAGTTCTCGCTCATTTTTGGTGTTAAAATAAAGTAAAAAGAAAAGAAAGGCGTAAAATGTTTTTACACCTCATGTAGTCAGTATGTAGTGTCAACTAAATAATAGGCCTTTTTAACTTGAGATATTTTGACATGGTGTTAATAGCAGTATACGGTGCAGTGTTCTATTCAAGTGTCCCATTAAGACATGGCAGTGTGACTATGACCCTGAACGCACAATTTCAGCTAAATGGATTTTTTTAAATGTACATGGGTTTTTCCTGCTGTGACATGTCAAAATGACTTCTGGGAAAAAGGGCCTTTTACAATGTACAAATGTCATTACACTTTATAGTGAAAGCATAGCTACTATCTCACACTACAAGTATCAGAAAAGTTCTGTTAATCAAGATGAAAAGCACTGTGGCAAATTCTACTTTCTGCATGGTGTCAGAACCACGGTTTCACCATCTTTTGTGGGCCCGAACAAAGGTTTTCCGATACAGTACATACTGTAATCATTGGCAAATTATTTGACATTAGTAGTGTACACACAGTGCAGTATTAAGAGGACGCCCTTATCCACTGTTACACCACGGCTACAATACATTTAAGAACAGATGAAGAAAGGCACATTGGAGATGTTACATTGTTCCATGAGACATGAGACATCTCACTTCTAAACTATCTTTGTTGGGAGTCTAGGTGAGGATCACATAAGCTAGATAACTGTCCCTCCAACTTTGGTCAGTCCTAGGAAGGATTAGCTGGGAGACTTCTACTAGACAAGGGCAAACTTATGGAACACCTGCAGAACAGGGACATGGACGCAGTTCTTTTGGGGATTATGGTGAACTAGTGTGTGTTGTAGCAGTGTTTTGCCACTGAGAACGAGCTAGCATGCTACGGTTGGCAACCTCATCTCAGCTAGTTATGTAGAAAGTAACTACCAGAGTAACCAGAGATACAAAATAACACCCCAAATCCCAGAAAAAAAGTGTTTTCTTTTCATAATAAGGGCAACAACATTTTGTACTGATTTATGAATATTAAACAGCCCCATGTAGCCCAGTTGAATCACACAGAACAGATTGTGTGCTCATCTAGTCTCCTTCACTTGCAGAATCTATGAGTCACACAGGATCTCCATGGCCTTTAGGGCTCCGTCAGGCTGCCCCTTCCCTTTGGTGTTCATGGTCAAGCCTTTGGTTTGTGTTGTGTGATTCAGCAATCGGCTTCTCTCTCTTACACACTCTGGTGTGTGTCTGGTGCATGGGACACAAACACTGTTCTCCCCGATGTGAGAGCAGAGACAGCTCCGCTGGGGTGTTCAGTTCCAGAGGACGGGGCAGAAAGTGATGAACTATGAATCATCTCAGTCAATAAGAGGAGGATTGAGGGAGAGAGAAAAGGAGGGAGGGAGGGAGGGAGGGAGGGAGGAAGGCATGCTGACGAACCCTATTGAGCGTTTTGCTGCAGAGCGCTTTCATTCATTTATGTATTCATTCATTCAGTCATAGCGTCTATTTATTTAACCCTCTAATGGATCAGCCTTGTTATAAATGATGGGGCAGAGAAAAGTGGTGAAATTAAGAAATGAAAGCTCAATTGGCTGTATCTGCTGCATCAGGGGAACACTGCATTGTGATAGCTCCCATTACACCCAGTAGCATTACAAAAATGCCAAAGAACATCAGGGCAACATAAATTAGCCCTAAAATCCAACTCAACCAAGTTACACACAACCTAAAAGAAAAGGTTGTGACCTATTATTAGACAGAAAATATCAAAATACAACACAAAAACAATATGTCGCAGATGTGTTTATTGCGCCAGTCGATATTATGGCTTTTATTTCATGTACTGACGCGATTCATTGGACAAAGAGTGCTGACGCATACTGATGGCAAACGTATGCTTTCAGGGCTACTAATTCATTCTTCAAAATGCAGAAACTTTCAAGGACTTCCGATGGCTGTGTGAGGCGTCACAGCACATGTGTGATTTTAGAATCAATTTAGAATCAGCTTTATTAGCCAAGTATGCATACACATACAATGGATTTGTCTCTGGTTTCCGTTGGTGTCATTGACTATGTTTTCATACACCTAATAGTCCATTTTTTGCCCTCATTCTGAAAAAGACGATATTACCACGACTAACAGATGTGAATATTACACTCATTGTTTTCCACCAGTGGCAACCGTGCAAACACACCGTCCCTCTTCAGTCCTTTAACCACTTTTTTGACAAGGTGGTCGTGGCGATGTGTGCGCATTTCCAAAACCCGGTCGATAATCAAGTCATTCATCATTTTTAAAAAATAGTTCTCATTCTTTTCTTTTTGGCATGCAAACTGTCGACTGCTTGGTTTGTGTACCACAACCACAGCAACGCACAGAGCTGACGTAAGCCGTAAACTGTTGTAAAACAACTCGATCTCACTCCAAACTAAACTCAAAAAGAAATACGGATGCTTGGGCAGTGCCTCTCAGCGTCACATACCCCCCAGAAACGCACCCTACAGCGTTAGAATGTAACGCATCAAGCAGAGTAGCAGAGGACAAGAGGACAGTAGTGAGTTCTGCCAAAGCCCAAAATTCCACGTAGGGAGGGTGGTTGGGACTTTCAGCCAGGAGACAGGGGTTCATCCTTGCGTCTAATTGGACGTTTTCGCCAAACTTGGAGAGATTCCCTCAAGGCGTTCCTGAGAAAGGGACTCAAGTACGGACGGACAACCCAAAAACATTACGCCTCCGGCCACAGCTGGGAAAAAGGCAAAAATGCAAGTAAAATCGGTTTTGTGTGGCACCTTTAAAAAGGTGAATTTAAAAACAAATTGTCAAAATGAAAAGTGATTTATGTGGAGAATATGTTTCTTTGTGCATGGATGTATCTTGTGAGCCCATTAGAGTTGGGCACTAAAGGTGTGTGACACTGACATGAAAATCAATAAGATGAAAGATGTCCAGCTCACCGCTAGAACCGGTACTACCGAGGAGGAGCAACGGACGAGAAATTGAAAGGGAGAAACGGAAAGAACTAACAAAAAAAAAGAAAACAGGTGTTGAATGAAAGGTTCTGCCCTTGGTCTCTGGTCCGTAGCTGAATAACTATTTCATGCTTTGGACTGGAGAGAAGTTACAAAGAAAATCCTGCTGACAAATGGAAAATTATTCACCCGGCCGGGAATTTGTATCGTTGGTGTAGCAAAGTCGAAAGTATTTCAAATTGGAAGAAAATCTGCAGCGTCTCAATAGAAACACTCAGTTCAGTGCACCCTTCTGTTTCTGATTCGGATCTCGACCACTTTCTCCTCCGTCTCCACAGCCCCTTATTTCTCAAACTCCCCTTCTCTTTTTCCCAGTACTTCATCGTCCTTCTCTTTTTACTCTACTGTCTCCTCTTTGAATCTCTTGATTTCTCTCTTGCCTTCCCTCTGTTCTCTGCCGGAGTCTATCAATCTCCCCGTTTCTCCCCGCCTTTGGTTACATCTCTCCCTCGTCCCAGCAGGGTTGTTATAGTGATGCGTGCAGCTTGGCATTACATGTGTTTTCATTAAGGCTGAACATGGCCGCGGCTGAACCACAACAGCAGCAGCAGCAGAGGAAGGATGTTAGAATAAAGCGGCGTCCTAACGGGGACAAGAGACGGGGAGGGGAAGAAATGTTGGAGACTGAAATAAATGGCAAAAAAGAATGTCAACGTTAAATCAATACTTGTCTATTAATATTAACCTTCTAAAAGGACAAAAGACACACCGGAGAGTCCAAGCAATGTTTGACAATACTCAGAGAGCGATTTTAAAATTTAAATAAAAAATATTCATGTATTACACTATTCTTTTTGTGTAAAGCCAAGACTTTTGTAAATGATTTCAAGCAATTTCAACCGAGTTTAGGTTTTTCCACAAGACATTTGAGAAATTTCAAAAAGCGAACGTACATTTTTTAGCTTTAGGGCCAAGTTATCTCTTTATGCATTGCCCTTGAACACATTTGAGCCTTGCTTTACAGAAAGCTGAATTTTTTTCTGAACATTTTGATATGAAATACCTTAAATGGAAATACCCTTAAAAATGTGAATTTAAAAAGAGATGTGAAAATTCCCTTAGACAGAGGGCTGTGGTTAAACAAATTTTTATAATGTGAAAGTGGCTTGAATCTGTTAAGAAATATCAAACTCAGGCTAAAAAAATCTCCCCATCAAGCGCCTGATGTACAAAAAAAAGTAAAAAAGGTCATTGAGGAAGAGAAGGACTTCAAGGCCTAATCAAAAAGGCCTTGGCCAGGCCCCTACTGACACTGGCCCCCATCCCTAGTCACTCAAATTTGCACTTGGCATTAACCTCCACTCTGAACTGACCATCTGCCAATTGCAAATACTATATAATGTTTTGGACATTCTGCACTCAATCCATTTAGTCCTCTTTTTTGAATGGTGGTGTCACTCCCCGATGTGAGTTGAGTGGAGATTTGAGTTGCGCATGCTCAGATTCAAACGGTATAACTGTCATAACTGTCATACTGAAATTTGTGAAATCCATGAAATAATAATATTTTCTCATTACAAACAATAACAGAAGATGGGAATCATTTCAAAATCGATTTAGCTATCTATGATTGTTTGATTGCTAACGTTAGCTCAAAACGCCATACAAGTGACAGCCTTTTAGCAAAGCTAGCAGTCATTTCAACAACGTTTTAGCTATCTGGTTGTTTGATTGCTAACGTTAGCCATTCAACTAACAACCTTGTTGTGTTTGATGCTAACTTGTAGCCAGCAGTGAACGAACTTCGTTAAGTAGGTCCATTTTTACTGTACTGACATTACAGAAGTCTCTCGTTAGCATCTTGTATGCTACTTGTCGCAAAGTGACGCATGCGCGACTCAAATCTGCACTCGACTCACATCGGGGAGTGACAGGTGGAAAAGAAATGAAGAGAGGAAGACAGAACAGAGGGAAGGGGAAGGACAAGAGGAGCTGTTGAGGAGAGTAAACAGACAGCTGAAGAGGAAAACGAGAAGAGAGACGGACAGACGAAACAAGGAGTGATGGAGAGGCTGGAGGAGCGGAGACAATTAAAGACGGAGAGGATCACTGTGATTGGACGAAAGAACAAGGAGGGCGCTGGGTGGAGAAGAGTAGCTATTTTAACATCAAATGGCATCGGGAGGAACTTAATGTACCCTTTACAGTCCCATTTGCATGTTTATAAGAAGGAGTGGCAGCTCTTGTACAACACACACACACACACACACACTCACATACAATCACACTGATGTGACTGCCTTCATTAGCACTGATAGGACAGGTCGCAGCAAGGATACTGGGGAAGTGTCTGAAGCTGTGTGTGTGTGTTTGTTCGTGTGTGTGTGTGTGTGTGTGTTTGGTGTGTGTGTGGTTTGTGGTGTGTGTGTGTGGTTTCACCTGTGTGTGTGGCCTGCGTGTGTGTGTGCCTGTGTGTGAGCCTGTGTGTTTGTGTGGTGTGTGAAGAGCCTGTGTGTGTGTGTGTGTGTGTCTGTGTTTTTCCCAAAGCTGACAGCTTGCACAGCAATGGCAGCCAAAGTCACAGAGCCCGAGGAGATCTGCTGTTTACTGACGACCGGTGATTTAGCATGCAGCAAATGCAGCGAGTCGCCTGCACATCAGGACTGCTCACTGCTCTTCGGGCTGCAGCGGTGAATCAGAGAGCGCGCCATAATCAAACGCTGATTAAATAACGGCTCACGTAATGTGACTTTTTTTCCCGCAACTCCTTGTGGAGATAAGGGCGTCCTCTCGGCGTCCTCTCGGCGTCCTTCCTCCGCCGGCGGGTCCTGCAGGTTGCGGTGAAGTTGTGTGCAGCCCAGCTGAGAGAAACAGGCCGATGTGTTCCCCTGCTATGATAAAGACCTCAGGAAGGAGACACGGCTGTAAAGAAAGTATAAAACAATTCTCCGACACCAAGTAAAGCCACGGCCGGCGGACTAACCCAAGACTGGTATTTACCCCCCCCCCCATGTAGGTCAGTGATTTCACTAGGTTTTGGTTCCCACCCTTGTGTCGTCTTCCCATTGACCATGCAACTTTAGTTTTTCTGGGTATGAATTTAAAATTAAAACCGTTTTGGTTGTCTTTTTTCGACACTTTCCTGATGTTTTTTGACATTTTTTTCCATTGTCTTTACCTGCGCTTTTTGACGTTTTTCTCCCACATTGTTTAAGCTTTTTCGGACATTATTTCTTTTTTTTTACCGTTGTTGTTTCATTTTTTCCCAATGCTATAAAAGTAGTGTACGTAGGGCTGCACAATTAATCGAATTTTAATCGCGATCACGATTTGGACTTCCCACATCAAATTTGCGTGATCAAGCGTTATTTTTTTATAAAGCGTCATTTCATAGAACCTCCGGGTTTTTTGCAAAGCCACTCCCGCTTCATAAAGCCGTCTGCTCATGAGCCAGTCAGAGTAGTTCACTGCACCCGTGCAGCTAAGTTTCTAGATGTAGACAGTCACGAGGACAGAGTAGCGTGAGGAAAACCCAACAGATAGCAGTCGGTAATACGTCAGTCTCAAGGTTTACCAGTTTACCAGTAACCGCAACACTTTGTCCCATTTGTTGTTTTTCAGCAACAGCAGTGACCAGTGCTGTTAGCGTCTGTTACTGTGTCTAGTAGCTTCTGTTAGCTGTTAGCTCTTCTAGGACGCACCGGTGCTAATGTCCTCGCATCCGCTGCAATGCTGTTTATAGGGATATGTTTAATTTTGCGTTACATGACCCTTTCGTCTGTAAAGCCGTGCCTGTGATCTTTCTACGCTCTCTCGTCCTCCTCTCTCTCCTCTTACCCCCGCCCCGCCACACAGCGGCCGCCGGTCCACACTTCTATATATGTACAGTTTTAATTTTTCATTAACACAGCTGTATATTGTTAAGTATGAGGGGCAAACCTGTATTTGTACCAGTGTTTCCGCGGTAACTGTTATCGCGGCCGCTACGGCGAAGACACAGAAGAAGTTTTTGAATGCAGCTAACTTCAGTTGGTAGAGTAACAGCTGGGAGACGGAGCTGCTGGACCGAAGCCTGGACCAGGCCAGAGATGTGACCTCAGAATTCATAGTTCTAAAATGCAGCGCAGTGAAGATACAGACGTTTAATCACACGACGTGTGTATCCGCCGTTCGACCGCTTGCTGGACCTGTTCATAATGTCAGCCGTCTCTCGTGAGTAGCGTCCTCACCCTCCCTCTCGCAGTTATAATAGCCTATGTGACAATAAAATTTGTTTTGGTTAAAATCAACAAATAATCGTAGAATAATCGCGATCAAAATTTTGATCAAAATACTCATTATCATTTTGGCAATTAATCGTGCAGCCCTAAGTGTACGGATCGTTAATTTTCAAGATTCAAAATTTCTTTATTGTCATACCACAGTACACTGGAATACGATTTAAGTGCGATAGTACGTATTAAGTGCAAAGTTCACAGCTTAAAAGAATACAGCACAGAAATAATGAAATGAAACGCCACACGCTGCCGACAACGGGATGGACCGCCACACGCGGGACGTTCCACCACAACGGGACGGTGGTGGTTAGGAAAAGAACAACGGGGAAAGGAACCGTCACATGCGGGACGCGATCCCCGGTCTCTGGGGTGAAAGTCCTGTGTTGTTTGACCCGTCCACCACCCCAACAAACCTCCTCACGCGGATTTTGGGCTTTTCAATACTACTCGCTATTGTAATCGTGCTGTTATCATAAAAGATGCTTCCTATTAACATACATTAGTTTAAAATCCGTGCTCACCACCACGAAAAAAACCCTGTCCCCGCCCACCATTTTACGAACTGCCGTGAGACTGGGCTGAGTATTCTCTGGTTTGCATGATGATTCAGAGTGCTCCACCTGGCAGATCACCCTGCAGGTGCACAATCAATTGACTGGGCTTCCAGTGCATTTTAAGAGTAGAGTCGTGTTCATGCGTCTGTTTTTCCGAGAGTATACGTGTGTGACAGAATCTGAGTCCCGACGTATCCGTGCCTCCACACCTCTGTGAGTGTGTGAACATGAGTAAACATTTGCATCTTTCTGCCTCTCTTGCTTGCTCTTTCATTCCGTCAGTCCCACCTCCTCTCCCTGCTTTCTTTCATCTTCCCATTCTGCCAGCATGCATTGTGCGCCTGAATCCAATTATCCAATTTACATGCTAAGCGATGCATCAGATGCCTTTGTGACTGCGTTCCCCAGGGGAGCCAGGAAGAGACAAAGATGGGCGGGAGAGCAGGGCAGATAGGTAGATTGATGGAAGGAGCGCAAGTGGAAGGGGAGGGAGGGCTGATTTAATAAGCAAGAAAGGGGGTGGGTGGGGGGGGGGGGTGAAAAAGAAAATGATGGAGAATGACTGCCTGAATGATTGAATAACAGATTGATTGACGGATCGAAAGACAAATCACCAATTAACTGACTGAGCTAATGGACGACTGAATCAATCAATCGATTAATCCACCAACCAATGGGATAACAACGGTTTTATATATCTTGTCAGTTTTATTCCGTAGAGATCTGGGAATGCAGAGACATGTTTTCTAACACTCTCACAGATTAGTCAAATGTATCTGGAAGAGAAAATAAAAATAAAGAATACATTTATCATCTTAACTCTCTGTTGCAATCACAGTTTACAGACCCGGTTTAACTTTGATCTACCGTAGCGTAGATGTGGTTCAAAGAGGGCTCATTGCACCCATTTCAGAAGCGTTCTCTTTTGGTTTTTACCTTTGAAATAAAATAAAGTGCTTTCGAGGATCTGGATAAATAGATATTGGCTTCATAACTGGATCATAACTTTTAGAAATAGCAAAGCTCCGAAAACTTGGTTTCCTTAAAATACAGTCTAACATCAACAACAACACACGTGGAAATAGTTTGCGGTGTGCACAGATCACACATTTTACATCAATGGTAGTTCAACCATCTAAGTGCACGGCGTGCAGCGTCTGGAGCAGGTGCGTTTTTGGTGTGTACGAATCCACGAATCCACAGAAAAATTTGGTCCGTGCGCCAGGTTCATGGTACAAAAAGGGTTGTACTCAGTGTCTTCAATAATCATAGGTGTGTTTTGGGCGTAACATGCAATAAACCAATCCGAGTGTCATCTCCCATTCCCTTTAAAAGCCAGGCGCGTTGCATTGTTGCGTTTGGTGCATTGCTAATATAAAGGCGGATTTGCTAAGCAGGAAGGAGAGATTTCTGGGAGAAGAAACTGATCTGCTCGTCCTCTAAGTCTCTCTTCTGGGCTTCATTCTGCAAAGTTGCCTCTCCTGCTCTTTCTCTAAAGAATCATTGTTTATGAAAGTTCTCTTTTAATGTGGGCTCCTTCCCCCCCCCCCCCCCCCCCCTTTCTCTGCATCACTTTCTCTCTCTCTACTCCCTGCCTGCCCCTTTTGTGCACCAACTTAAATCAGGTGTTTCCAGGAGCTGAGTTGTGACTGTGTGTGACTTTATGTCTGTACACATCAGTCACTGATTCACTCATGAATCAAGCCATTCATAGAAGGATGTGTTCAGAATTTGCAGAAGTCTGCCTACTACTACTCATGCACTTACGCACTACACATTCCCACTACATAAATTAAAAAAGGAATTGGTGGCTGTAATCATTCCTTCTCTCCAGGCTGGCCATGAAGTAACACTTCCTAGACTGACGCCAATGTGAGGAACACTGGCAGTCCTCGTCACAGTGCAAAACGGCACACCAGAGGGTTTTAAAAAAAAAAAAGTAAAGAATAAAATTATCTCCCTGCGTTGTCCCTCCACTGTAGACCAGCAGGGTCATGCTTTCCAGGGAGTCTGAATGAGTGAATATCATTACAAATAGGCCAACGTATGGAAGAAACCCACTCATTTAGCCAACTCAGACTCCTGAAGCCTTGAATAAGCTTCAGCTGCATTTTTTAAATACATGTATGCATGGAGAAGAGATTTTGTCCCACATCTCCTACATTGCAGCCATGCTACAAACCTGACCTCGCGGCCGGCATGGAGAGAAGGAATGATTGCAGAAAAAGGGAGGGAGGTTAGATTTATTATTTGCGGATGGAAAGCTCAGCTTCTACAGGAAAAGAGCAGGAAAGGCAACAAAAAATGAAAATGCTTTCAAATGAAAATGTGTAACTAAAGGCCATCTGTGCTTATTGTGCATGTTAATCTGGATTGTTTTCTGTGTATCAGGGCCATAAATAAAACTAAAAACTAAAAACATTTTACCTAAAACAAAAAGTACCCTTGGAAGTTCTTAAAATGCCCCCTTAAAACAAAATGGTAATTAATAATATCTTTGGGTGCAGTTGTGGTGTTTCTGAGAGAAATACTGGATGACGGAAGAGGGGTAAAAAAAAAAGGATGGGGGGGGGTCATTACCCCCGGCAGAGCCATCAACAAAGCCTTGGTATAATTAGGCAGTAAAGTTGAACCTCCTTTTTAAAAGTCCCCATGCACATATTCCAAAATGTATTAATCGGCCTGACCTCCCTAAAATCGGCTCTCACTGCTCAATAAATTATTCTGATTTCAGAAGAGGAAAAAAAAAAAGTTCCAAGGCACTTTTCTTGCAAGTTTTTTGTTGCAAAACCTTTATTTTTTTATGGCTAATTCATATCTAAATCTATTACATCACACCCTGAAGAAGACCATTTGTGCTGCTAAGTGTTGGTCGCTGCCCAGTTCTTTTTTTAATGTAAGAAATTTCAATACTAAATATCTATTTAAATAAAGGCTTTTTTTATGGCTAGAGTGCCTTGGACCTGTTTTCTCTTTGGAACTTTTGTTTTCCTCTTCCAAACAGCACCTTCTTGATTTGTTAGAAACTTCTGAGCACTCCAGACTTTTTTTCTTTTCTTCTAAAATTATCCTGACTGTTGAGGACAAGAGTCATGTAACTTTAACTTGACTCCCTGCAACGCACCTCATGCATATTTAAGGCGGACAGGAGGCACGGCAGGAACAGGTCAGCGCTAACAGCCAGAGAGAGAGAGAGAGAGAGAGAGAGAGAGAGAGAGAGACTGCACGGAGGACAGACAGACAGACTGAGTCTGTCTACTCCTGATCCAAGGCTGATCAGCTGTAAACGTCAGGTTCTGGTGTCAGGTCGTCAGAATCAGACATGCTGCACCGACACTCACCAATTATAGCGGCGAGATTCAGAGAAGGCAACAACAGACAGACGGCATTCGCCTCCGGAGGACAAGAAGCTCCACAGCCTGACAACATGCTGAAGCGAGTTAAGGGCTAAGACACTGGAGAGCCTGTTAAAGTCTTCCTGTTTCAGCAGTGCCGTTTAAGCTTTCTCAGACTTCATGTACTGAATGCACAAAAAAGCTCAGATCCGTACTCTCTGTGCTACTACAGCACAGGAAACGGTTCGTACAGGAGGACGAGGCACGCTAAAAGTGTACAGAAAATATAGCACATCTTTGAAAATATGTATAAAAACGTTACCTATCCAACACCATGTAACGATATTCCTAGCTTTATTTTTGGTCAGTTTCACCTTAATGTAAATTGTCTGTCGGGGTGGAGAGGTCTTCACAGGTCCTACTTTCAAATTGAGACAATTTTCTGTCTCAATTTCTGTTTTATTACACAGATCTACATGCTACATCAGAGAAACAAGCTAAAACTGAAAGAAAGAAAGAAAGAAAGAAAGAAAGAAAGAAAGAAGGAAGATTTAAGTGAATGCCAAAGGACAAAGCAAGAATGAAAGAGGTAGGAAAGAAAGAGTGAATGTATGCGTGAGCCGAGAGAGAGAGAGACAGAGAGAGAAAGAGAGAGAGAGAGAGAGAGAGAGAGAGAGAGAACACAAGCTAATACCAGGCCAGTAAACACGACAGATGGGAGGGTGACAAGCAGACATGATGATGAGCAACGAGGGAAGGTGTGAAGAGAGAGAGAGAAAGAAAGAGGCAGATGATAAAAAGTATCATGACCGTAGAGTCCTGGCACCTCTTGATCATCCGTCTCATCTTTCAGTGTAATTCAGTTCTTTGATGAAGGGGAAACTGAAGCTAAAAAATAAGGATTTCATCAAAGGGGATTTGACCTTCTGCACGAAAAGAAAAGAACAAAAAAAAACTGTTTTAGGTTCTTTGTGGCAGCTGCAACTCCAGCTTGCAGCCCCATCTGCATGGAACCAGCTTCAGAATGAACTCCAGTTGAAGGAGTTGGTCTCACTTTAATCTTTTAAAGGCTTTTTAAAGAACCTTGCAGAAAGGCAGTCTGTATGTCACTGGTTTTAAATTGATTTAGGACCCGGGGTTTTTATGATGACATTGTTGTTTGAATATGAGTGAACGTGTGTTTATGTATTTACCTGGAATTGTCTCTGTGTCCACTTGAAACCGCGCTGCTGCCACTTGCCAGGACACTCTGGTAAAATAGATTTTTTAATCTCAAGGAGTTTTTTTATCCTGGTTAAATAAAGGTTTGAATGAACTACACTTAACAAACCGTTTCTCTTAATGCAATCTCGAGATCGCCAGCTCACTAATTGATTAACTGAATCAGTGCATTCTCATGAACGGGTTTGTGTGATTTGGTACCCAAAAAGTATGCACAAAAAATGGTATATCTTAAAAATAAAAGGATGTTCTGCTGCCTTAACATCTTTACTAATTAACAGTTGACTTTAATTTCCTTGCGGGAGTCGTCCATAAGGGGTTAATAAAGATAAGTCTAAGTCTAACAGTTCGCTAAATACACTGAGAAAAAGGATTTCAGTGTGCCACTCAAAGACAGCAAGCGCCACCTTTTGAAGTGAAACGGCTTTCATGTTACTCAATGAATCAATCAATACACCTTTAATGTCCATATGGTAACTTAAACCATTCTACTTTTTTCTTTACTGTCCCTCTTGGATGACATACGCTTCTGTTATTGAAGGTTCAAGCACAAACAAATCAAATTGAATCTGATTATGCAAATTGAGGATAGTCTATTTTGTTACTTGGAGAAAAAAGTTGACGGTCGCGGTCTTATACAGCAGCATGTGGAACACATACAAATTACAGTGCATTACTTTCACAGCTACAGTATATGTATGAACGGGTGATGAGAACAGCCTGACTGATTTTAATCTGTTTATGTAAACTGCGTCTGTGTTGAAAAGCGAATGATTGGCAAACCTGACAGTGAGCCACAGCATGTTTCTCACCTAGAATTTCCCATGCATTTTTACTGCTTACACTTGACAAATATTACTGTTAGTTGATAGCCCTGTGGGCTCCAGTGTTACATGAATGTTTAATGCACATCCATCTGAAAAGGGTTGTATCGGCAATATCACTGCAGACACTCAATGGCTGGATCTCATGTCTGCAAACCCTGCCGTGTGAAAAGAAAAGAGGGATTAGGGAGATTAGAATATGCAAAAATGAAACAAGAATGCACTTAGGTTACCAAAGCTTTAGAGAGCGCAGAGGGAGAAGTGCAAAGGGTTTTTCTGGATGAGTTCAAGATCATCAGTGTTTTTTTTGTTTAACACTCATGTTGTCTTTGGGTCAAATTGACTTGTTTTCCTATATCAATGTTCTTTTTAATTCCCCAAAATTACATGATTGATTCCACCCAACGCTCTTTGGCGAGTACAAATCCACTTTCATTAATTTTGGGGCGTCTTATTCAATTTTTTAGCATTTGTAAAAACAAAATTGAAGTGGTTTTGAAATAGTATTGAGTAAAAGTTGACATATTCCAGTCTGTGATTCTCCATCAACATACTTTCCTTTAATTTTAGCCTAAATAATACTTAATTTCTGTTTTTCTAACTCAAACATTAGGTATAATTTCCTATAAATGAGGGTTTTTACCCTCATTTCTTTTACCATAAATTCCAAAAATAACTGTAAAACTAAAGTTAATAAGTTAGTGTTACGTAGAAGTGACAAAGTGACAAACATTGGAAAAAAAAAAGCATCAAAAGTGTTGAACAATGGAACAAAAACGTAAGAAAAAGTTAAAAACATTGATAAAAAGCGTCAACAAAAGTGTTGCTTTTCAGGAAAACAACACAAGGGTTAATAAAATCCCCATTAGCTTTCTTCCTTAGCTACCTTTCCTGGAGTCTCCATTATTTCCTAAGAATATAACATAAACTGGACTACATCCATCCATAACATTCATACTCACGATACATCCAAACAACACCCGACACAAGCCCTGAGCCTAGACAACTCCGCTCTCTGGCTCGAAAGTCCTGTATGTTAAAGCCCCCCCCCCCCGACCCTCTCCCTATTCTGCCGTCAATGTGGAGCATACGGGAAAAGAAAGTGTGGAATGCTTACGTGCATTACTTTTCGTAGCTTTTTGAACAAATGGCGGATGACAAGCTGACACATGTGACCGTTTGCATTCATTTTCAGCTTTTAAGCTTCTACCTCCGCCTGTTGTATCGATCACCAGTCTATGTAGCTTCACGGTTAGTTTTTATTTATCTGATTGCTTGTTTGTCTGCTTCAGTTGTTAGATTATAGTCTATTTTATCGTGTTTTACCATGTGTCATTTCTAAAAGCCAAACCATGGAGTAGGACTAGTCCCATATACGTTGCATCGCTTGCACTTTAGATGTAGCAGTACCCGTATGTATTGTCCCTGAGAAATAAACTGAAGAAAAAGAATAGTTCATTACAGAAAGAAAGTACCTGGAAATGAATCCTCTAGGTCACTAAAAAGGATGGATAGCTCAAAGTTAATTTCCAAAGTCCATTTCAAAATTTCAAGATCGTTAAAAATGTTTGCAATCTAAAGAATTCTACACCGTTTCTTGTTCGTGTATATAAATATACTTTTTACTTTTCATGAAAAAATATTTCATCACTTTCTAAATTGAAAAAAAAAAAAATCCATGCCACCATTAAACAACGATGCACTGTCCTCTGTAAAAGAGTTCTCCGGGGACTGTGGTTATTAAAAAGGTGAGACAGAGAGAGACAGAGAGAGAGAGAGAGAGAGAGAGAGAGAGAGAGAGAGAGAGAGAGAGAGAGAGAGAGACATTCTTCTACTCCATATGAGCAGTCGGTCCCCCTGGGGCTCCGAGATGACTGTCTCCTCTTTCCTCCACTTCTTTCTGTCTTATCTGCTTTTCTTCCTTTTCCTTCCATCTCTCCTCTTCCTCCTCTGCATTCGGTCTCCGTCACCTCTTTGTCCTCATTTCCTGTCCCTGTCTTTCCCTCTCCGCGGTTCTGTCTCGTTGGGTTTTTACATTAAGCTTTATCATCCGAGTGAAAAAATAGCATGCAATATTTTTAATTAACAGCCAACAATAATATCTTCCTTCCTCCCTGCATGTTATGTCCTACATTATGCAACGCTGTGTTTCTATACTTAAGATAGAATGCATCAACCCAGGGGGAATTACAGTATGTCATTTTAAAACCCAAATAAAACAGTCCAATAATGAAGATGCTCCCCTTTTTTCAGATTTTCTGTAATTTGGCTGAGCTACATCCTGGCAGTCGTCCTGTGGTCCTCATGTCTCCCTCCTGTCCAATGCGTCTCCTGACAACCTCTCTGCCAGTCCTTGTGTGTCTTACTTATTCAGTTGCAATGCACTCTGGGCCAGATGTACTTACATTTGCCAATGTGGTAGAGCCATATTAGGCATTTCCCTGTACCCGCATTTATAATGGCTGATGAAAAAATATTCATTCATCAGAATCATTTGAAAGGACAAATAAATGATTCTGATAAATGACTATTTAAAAAATAAAAACGGACTGTCAATCATGTTATGAGCAATGGCGTTGCATAGTTTGTCCACCAGAGGACGCTCTACAACGTCCCGTTTGGCAACACAGATTTTTTTTTGTTAATGTGTTTTTGTTCAAAAGGACATTAAGTTTCATATCTTAAGTTTGATGTTCCTCTGTTCTGTTGCGACAATAAAACAAATTAGTATATTATTTTAGTGAGAACTCATAAATAACTACAAATAACTAATGTTAGGGAAGTCTGTTTTGTAACGCATTGCTGGATTTCTTTTTAAATATATATCAGCCGATATATCGGCATCTCGGATTTTTAAATTACCAAATATTATCGTGTCGGCCTTAAAAATCCTTTATCGGTCGGTCTCTAGAATGCAGCGGTATCAGCGCCATGGCCAACCCGCAGAAAGCGCACGCTGCGATACTTCAGTTTGCGTCGTGTTTCCCAAACATCCAGTTCCTCGGGTAATCCCCGCCTTTCTCCGCCCACTATACCGTAAACTGCGCTGTAGCAAAGCGGTTCTGGTGCTGTGACACTGCTGAGTGCGGACTGCGATATTCCCACTGCTGATGCCCTGACTGTTTCAAGTGATCCTGATGCCAACGTTTGTAAGGTAGCGAGGAGTTGAACAACTGCTGGAATGAAGATCCAATGTCATCTTTGATTTCTTCCAGTAACTGTAACACTGCATGGCGGCTTAATATGTAACGCTTAATAATTTCATGTTCACTCCACTGTAAAAGTGTATTCCTTGTAGCAAAAACCTTTTCAGCATGGCCTAGCTTTGTCTTGCTCGGATTACTGCTGCCATTCGCTCAGGAGGCACATACGAGGAAACCCGCTTGCGGCTGGTTTACACCTGCTTTCAAGAGGCAGAGAATTTCCCCTGCAGAATAGAGGCGCGCTCTTACTGACAGTTTTTGTAAATACCCTGGAATATATAATTAGGTGCACTATAAAGGTATCCTCCCACCTTTTTAGGTGGAAGTCCAACTTTCCCCATGACCCTCCCACAAACGCATACTTGTCTCTCCTCGCTCATGTCATCATCATCAATCTGGGATTTTACCCAAGTGCGCCTGTTAGTAAGTAGCCCGCATCGGTTATGTCAGGGAACAATTAACACCTGGAACAGGCGCAAACGGCTTGATAAATCTAGCCCCCAGTGTCTCAGTTGTCTGAAGGCATTAAACCTTCCTTAAATCCGTGTCCCCCTCCCTCCTCTGCATGTCTGATGAGACTAATTATCCGGAACAGGATGTGACTGCTTTCACCTGGATTCACCAGATTAACATGTTCAAACGAAAAGAGCAGGCAATCCTAGTGTTTTCTACAGCACAATTTAATGCACCACAAGGCATTTGTTACCTGAAGTGGTTGAGCAATTGTTCCAAATGTCCCAGTTTCATTTAGGTTTAAGGCTGAGACAGTTAAGCACCAGTGAGACATGAAATAGTCCAGTGTTGAGGCAACGGTCTATGATTATAAAGGCTCATCAGACAGGATTTATGCAACTCTCAAAAGTTATCATGGTGGGACATTTTGTTGCAACGTTGCAAAAGTAAAGAAGGCAATTTCTGAAGAAATTGCAGTGTGAATGTTGAAAGGCTGACGGTACACTGGTTTGCTGGCTTGAATGTGTAAGAGCTATAGATGAAGTCGTGAGAATGGGTTATAGTCTACATCCATGACCTTCCACTTCCGGGATTGCCCCGTTTCTCCTTAAAATTCCGCCCTATGTCCGTTACTTTCCACTTTCTTTGTGTTGCCGTTCTAAACTAATGGGGACTCTGGTTACCTGCTCCTCAGATCTCTTGAGGGTAAATCCAGACAGCTAGCTAGACTATCTGTCCAATCTGAGTTTTGTGTAGCACGACTAAAACAACTTGTGAACGTACACCTTTTCCACCAAAACAAGTTCTTTTCCGAGGCTATTCAGCAGTGGCTCCAATCCCAAGACGATTGGGATTGGTTTAAAGAAATGCCAATAAACCAGAGCAGGTTTTTCTCCTATCCCTTAATGCTGTGTGGACGAGCCAGACCCTCCTCCGCAGCGCTGTGGAAGTAGGTCTGGCAAAGCGAGACTAGTAAGGTTATAACATAAATACAGTGTTCACATTACAAATTGATTTACCTAGAAGGCATGCTTGCACACATTTGGCACTCACAGCTGCACCAGATAACGTGGCGTTGCATCTGCGTTGATTTGCTGTCGCCTCGGCAGACTGGCTGCATTTTCACCTGTCGGGCTAAACTCGGTCTGAACACAGTCTTGGTATAATAAAATGATATTTAACCCTCAGTAATGATCCCAATCAAGAATCAGCAAACTCTGCAGAATTAGTTTAGCCTCTTTAAGCTGTATATATAAAGGTGTGTGTGTGTGTGTGTGTGTGTGTGTGTGTTAATGTTATCTGTTGATTGTTGGAGTAGAAAACATACAATCAAGTTTAATCTTATGTTAACAATGTATTCAAAGCCCAGCTGTTGTGTTCTTTAAATCGCTCCTATGGGTCATATTAGAGGGTAGGAGTTAAGAACTTACATTGTATGGTTGGACTTGTTGTTCATTAACCCATTCTGGCAGGACTGTGTGTCTGTCATGTTGTTGAGGAGTTCTCTTTACAAGTGGCCAAAAACCAGGCAGGGATCTAGAAAATGTCATCTTTGAATATAAGCTGAAGTCGCATCTGTCACTGTCCTTTGTGAACTTGTCACATAGCCTCGTTGGTTTTCTTTTGTGCCATTGCGGCTGAAATTTGTGAGCTTTATTTTTTAATGTCATTATTGTGAGTTCCACTTGGTTTTGTTGTGCTGCATGCATTCATTGATTTCATTGCGCTGGCTCACATTGTGCTCGGCTGCTGTTGTTTGTAATCTAAGGGCCGGGGGCTGCAAAATGATTTCCACGCAGACAGCCAAATCACCATCATCTTTATCTCTGCCTCTGTCTCCTGTCATCTTCCACTCACTCTCTCTGTCTCTCTCCATCCTCTCGACTCTTCTCCAGCTCTGCCTGCCAAACTTCCAAACATCTCACACATTTCCTGTCTTCTCAGTCCTCCTTTTCTTCTGTCTGTACATCCTGAGATTTCTGTTGCCAGGGTCTGTATGCGTGAGCAGCTGGCTCGGTGGATTTTTTGGTGAAAGCAGTCGTGCAGCTACGTCTTTTTTTTTTGTTAAATACACATCTGTCTCAGCTGTCAAACACACAAAGAGCAGAAAAAACGGGCTAATGGAGATTGTTAGGAATAAAAAAAAAAAAAAGTGTATTGTTAATACAGCATAGTACCGCAATATTTTCAGTGCCAATACTCAATACCCCGACGCCAAGTATCGAGCTTTTAAAATATATGTCTTGGGCCCTGGGGTAGCTCACCTGGTAGAACGTGTGACCGTATAAAGGGGCTTAGTCCTCAATGCAGCGGCTGCTGGTTCAACTCTGAACTGTGGTCCATTGCTGCATGTCAGTCCGCCAGTTAAAAGCTGTCTTGCCAGAAATAAAGGCCTAAAATGCCCAAAAAATAATCTTAAAAAGTATACACACACACACACACACACACTGTATATACACAGTATTAATACACACACACA